>NW_009710381.1:0-502 GCF_000703405.1 Apaloderma vittatum | reverse complement strand
GCTGCCAGCCCCTCCGGGCTGTAAATCCATCCTTCTCTTCAGCATTCTGCTCTAAGCTCTGGCCTTAAAGGCAGTGTAGGGGCACTTTCCCGTGTGTTACAGACACCTCTCCCTCCCAGCTCCCTCGCACTTATTTATTTGGCTTCAGGAATGATGGGGGAACCTCTATTATTTCCCCACTTCCCCAGCTGCTGTCGTCCCCCTCAGTATCTCTTATAGAGGGAAAGCAGGTACGGTCTCAGCGCGGTGCGGAAAAGATTTTTCGTTGATGAGAAGGAAATTCATTGCTGAACTTCGGAGGAAAGAAACTACCCCCCAATATCATATCCCTCCTCCACCCGCTTTGCTTTCCCCTGCCGGTGGCTGCTGCGCAGGCCAGGCGGGCACCACTAGCCCCGGGGCGTTGCAAAACCGGAGATCATGATTTCTTTTTATTTATTTTATTTTATTTTTTAAAGATTGAGGGGTGCAGCCTGATTGATTTAAACCCCCACTTTTCCAG
>NW_009710380.1:0-4756 GCF_000703405.1 Apaloderma vittatum | reverse complement strand
GATAGACATTTTGTGTCTTGCCTTCTCCCAAACAAGGTGGCATGGGTAACTGAAGGTTTCTACATCAGTGTCTTAGATGAGCTTTTGGGGCAAATCTTTGCTGTGTCCCCATTTGCTGTGCTTTCTGCTTTACACAGTGGCAACCTCAGGGCACATTCACTGGGTTCCTAGTTGAAACAAGGCTGAAAGATTAGTCCAGTTTATTCCTGAAAGTTTATTCCAGGAGTAAACAGCCAAATGGACATTAAGTCCACAGGACCAGATTACAACTAGTTGGAAGTAAACTTCCATAACCTGTCTGCTATGGATGCCAGCCCTTCAGCCCCAGCTGTTTCCTCCCCAGATGTGTTTCTACTGTCCTGTACTAATGCTGAGGCACATGTAGTCTCTTGGTGTTGCTTTCTTGCACATTCTCACAGCAGACCTTTCCTGTATTTTTTTTAACTCAGTCTAAAATGAGCATTAAAGTCTGCTTTTCATCCCCAACCACTTAGCTGTCTTTGAGGACTCTCACCTCAAAGATCCATCTTAAAACTCATGAGGAGAGGAGAGGAGAGGAGAGGAGAGGAGAGGAGAATAGTCATGGTTGGAAGGGACCTTAAAGATCATCTAGTTCCAAGCCCCTGGCCATGGGCAGGAACATCCGCCACTATATCAGACTACTCAGAGTCAAACATGAAACTGCCAAATAAACTTTTCAACCAGACAGGCAGACACAAAGCACAAATCCACTTTGGTTGCAGCTGTGCTGAGTGAAGCAAAAACAGCATCACACCCACCTGTCCTCACCACCCTTCTCGAAGAAGATGATTGCACTCAGAGCTGCTGGTGGAGGTGATCATGCGAATGCTTTCTCACCTGTGTTGGGTACAATGGTCCTGCAAAGCTTGAGCAGCTGAAACTGAAGGTATTTGCTGCTTGCTCATCCTGAAATGGGTGAGGGAGAACTCCCACAGGAGCCGCTCCTGCATGAAAAAGCAGCTGTGGATTTTCTCTTCAGGTAGCACAGCTGTGCCCAAAGGAGAGCTCGTGTCCACAACAATAGGAAGGGTAGAAGAGGAAAACTGAAAATTAGAAACCTGAATGCAACAGCTCGTAATCTGGTCTCACTGTTTTCTTTTTGGTCCAAGTTGAGCCTTTGCCAGCTTTGCTGACATCCCTTGTAAAATCCCTCTGGCTGTCAGAAAAGCACAGACAAACCCTCAGTTTACAAATATAGCCCCAGCCTTGAGTAAAATGTTGTGCTCCTGATAAGCTGGATTCATGTGCGTAAGGCCACTGATTCATAGGGGAAAGCCAGCATTTAAGAGTTGTTAGCAGGTCAATATAATGTGGCAAGCTTTTAGGTGCCAATGCAATTTTTGGACCCAAAATATAAGTGTTACTAAATGGGGGGAAAAAAAAAAAAGAAGGGAAAAATAGGAGGCTGCAACCAATTCCCGTCCACCACTTGTTAAAGAAAAAAAATCATGTGATAAGACCATTAAAAATTTTTGAATTTTACACCTCTTATTTGAAAGAGCGTATGAAAAATTAACATGCGCTCTCTGATACTTCAGGTCTTCTCTAATATATTCACAGAAAATACTTGTGGAAAAAGACAAAAGTCTTCCAAGACTAATTTTTAATTCAAAAATAGGAAATAAATACTTAAACAGCATGAACAACAGACACAACTCTGAAAAGCTTTGAAGCACAGAGATTAGCCACTGAAATCTCTCCTGCTGACATTCTATACGCACGAGCACACACATAAACACATGTTCAAGCACTGGTTTTAGATGCCATGGTAGCTGTCTATTGCTCCAAATTCAATATGGTTGTGTTATCTGAAACAATGTTGTGCAGAGCCCTTTCTTTTTTGTTTTTATTATTTTATTATGTAAGGACTCTGTGCCTTTGGAGTAGGAGGCTATTATAAGACAAGGAACTTCTCCAATTTCATTAACAAGTAGCAAGATCTGTGCACATATACCTCCCATACAGAATGTTTTAGAAATATGCCCTATTATGTCTAGTTAAGTCAACCTTGTGTCATTATTTCATATTAGCGTATATGACAGGATTGGCATACCCAGAAAAGATGCATCGAAACCATTACGTGTCAGCCAAGAAAATGAAAAAAGGAATTCTGTAGTCTGAAAACTAGGTTAAGTATCACGTCCTTAAATATTTTTAGAAGAAAAGGTTATATTGGCACTAAAAAGAATGTGTGTTTTTTGAAGGTTTAAGGAACTACTTCAAATAAAGATCTTGTAAAACAAGAAAGAAAAGCCCAACAACTTCCGAGTGCATATTTGTAGAGGATAGGGAAATTAGAATGAAAATCAGCTGCACCACGGGAAGGAAGCATTGCTTAAATGCCTTGGTTTAGAACATACATTGTAAAAGATAATTTTTTTTTCACAAGGAAACTTTTTAAATTAAGTCAGGATTTTACAAAATATTTCTTTTAATCCAGCATCATTATCCTACACTATTGGTGGAAAGACTTTTGCTGTATAGCACTACACTGATTTCACTGAAGTGTCAGGCAAAAGTTAAGTACAAGGTACTTATTTGGGGCAGATCTCATAGTTTTCACAGAACTCCAGAAATGCAGGGCCAGAAGAATACTCAGAACATCTCTATCTTTGTACTAAAAATAGGTGAACTACATCTAGCTTGTACTTTGGTCATGGTTGCTTGCCCTGTCTCTGAAAACCAGAAAGAAATAGTATTTGCAAGAAATTTAAGATGATCGTCCCTTCCTCCCTGACGACAGAAACCAACTGATTGTTGTCTTTACAATGAATCCCAGAAGAAGTGATATTTTACTGGAACTATGTGCTGACGGAAGATTCTTGATTTCCATCTTTTTAGTTTGTCCCTCACTTCCTGCAGAAAATAGCTTTCAAAGCTAGTCAAAAAGCTCAAAGCAAGATTCCCCAAAGAATGACACCAGGCAAAAAATTAAGGACTTGAGATATCTTCACACATCGTCTCCCTAATCTTGTAATTTTGATACCTAAACTGTAATTTTCTCTCCTTCTAACATCTGATCTTGCTGGTGAAGGTGCAGGTATGGCTCAGACTTTGGGCCATCTCCTGCTTGTGTCATTTCCAGGACTTTTGCTGCGTGGCTCTTACCAGGTAAGTTCTCTTTAGGAGAAGGCGGTGGCTTAGGAATAGTCTCAGATTTGGAAATTTTATGACTTCTCACAGTTTCCACACGTTCAGATAGCAGACTTGAACGTCTCCTGACAAAGGCAGACCTCAATGTCAAAACTTATTGTAGTGTAAATTTTCACATCTCCATTGTCTTTAACTGAGAAGCTAAAAAGTACCTGGACTGAGGATCAGGCTCCTCATCTCTAGATTGCTGGATAATAATATCCTATCAAGGAGATGTAAGAGGGAATCAGGAAAGCTCATCAAAATGTTCAGTGACATGGCAGTAGATTTATGAGAAAAAAAGATGTCATTATAAAGAAGGAACAAAAGAGGAAAAGTCATATTCATTAGCAAGAAAAGAAGACCTAAAGAAGGTATAGGAGATGCAAATATTACAGATCTACCAGCACTTTGGAGTTTTGTCGTTAAAAGAGAGGGAGGTTTTCTTGGGGCATTTAATTAAAATGAGGTACTGCTTCTCTTCATTTCTACATTTTCAATCTTTTTATTACCATAGCAATACATCTTCAACTGCTTCCTTAAGCATTAACAGCTGATTTATTTAATAAAACTGAGGACTGAGCATCACTGGAAATACTGCTTCCAACGGAATGCTCTCATGCTGTGATTGGTGAAGTGCTAAGTAATTTGCTTTTAATGCTAGCACATACCGCTTAGCACTATATTTAACTGAATGATGAAAATCACTCATTTTTCATCCCCTTGCTTAACTGGTGCTCAGTGTAATCTATCTACTGTACTGTGAGCCTAGCGCCAGATATATTCTAATAGACCTTGCTCTCCAATCTACAACAAGCATTTTAATTTTTAATTCATACTTATGTCTTTATCCTCTAATAGAACAGAACTACAGATGGGGAGTATGTTTTAGATAATAAGAGCACAGTAGGTACCCAGGGAAACTACACCACTAAAAGGATTCTTTATTTACACTTTTCACTAATGACTACATATATATAGCTACACGGGAGAAAATTGTTGTAAAGGAACACTGCATACAGGCAATTACTATCCAACTATAACTGAGCATTATTGGCGATGTTGCTGATAAGACCACTTCAGAAAACAATTTCCAGGCCAATGCCACCCAGTGTATATTGACCAACAATCGTGGGAATTCAGGGGATATAAGTAACCAAAATTAATAGGTAGGATGCTACTTTTGTAGCAAAATAGTAAGGTAATTTTAGTTAATACTTAAGCATACTTTAAATTTGTTTTTTAAAAATATGTACTGTTGCAGAGTTGTACATCCCAGATCAGGTGAAAGGCCATGGAGACTTGCCAATATAACTGAGGGAATAAAAGTGGTCAGTTAAGTCCTTCATGCTGAGCAAAGTCTAAGGACCAGATCCACATTTGTTAAAAAAATCAGCATAATCCTCTCAGAGAGAACTGAAGATGTGGTGGCTCCATGCATAAAGTCAGTCTTGCCATCAGACTGAATAATAGCATATGATCGGTACTGAAGTCACAGGACTGGACTGGGATATCTTAACTCAATGTTAGGAAACCCAGGGTATAATATTGCCCAAAGGATATTTTACCACTACATTCACAGAATCACAGAATGTCAGGGGTT
>NW_009710379.1:0-1698 GCF_000703405.1 Apaloderma vittatum | reverse complement strand
AGAGGGAGGGGAGTTGGGGGCAGCTAGGATACCCCGTTCCATCCTTCCACCCTCTTTAACTGAGGTTCAGCTCCTCACCCAGCTGGCAGGAGGTGGCTGCACATGCATAAAGAGCAGGCCAGGGGTGGGAGGCTTCTCAGCAGCATCAGTCTCGGGCATGGTGTGGGTTAGTACTTGGGAAACAATGCTGGAAAAGCCCAGTTTCCCTCCCCAACTTAGTTTTCTCCCCACCCAGTCCCAGCCTGAGCTGCTTGAGGACCCCACCGAGGCCTCGTGGGGGAGGGCTGGGGGCCCTGAGCATCATTCAGTGATTCTGTGATGCCCTGGAATGCAGAGAGCTCCGGGGTATGAGCTCACAGCAGCTGGGATCTAGGAGCTGCCTCTCCTTGCTGTGAGAGCGACAGCTGACCTGGGGACCATGACCGGCATGTCCCCAGGTCTTGGTCAGTCTTGCTGCTGAGCTGCTAAAGGATTTTGGGGGTGAGATGCCTCCCCTTCAAGCTCCCAGACCCGCCTTGGGTGGCACGGCTCGAGGTTTGACACAAGGATGCCCACGGCAGGCTGAGCCTCCTGCTTTTACCCCGAAAGCAAACAGTTGGCAGCGGAGATGCCCGCTCTGGTGCCGGGGTGTAACTGCGCTGGCTTCCCTCCCACCTCAAGGGGTCTTGGCTTCGCTTCCACTGCGTGGCTGCTCCTCACGCTTGGGTAGCAAACCCCTTCCCCCCAGAGACTAACACGCCTCAAACCCACTAACCCAAACCCAGCTGTGCCGGGAGCTTCCTCGGGGTAGAAAACCTCCTCCCGGTCCTGCCCGCAGAGCTGTTGGGAGAGGGGATGGATGTGCCCCTCTGTGGGGAGGGTTGTAGATGGGAATCTTGTGCCCGGAGCTGGTCTGACCGAGCTGTGCTTTTCCAGGTGGAGGAACTGAGTAAAAAACTGATCCAGCATGAGAAAGCCACGCGAACCGAGCAACAGCGAGCTAAGGTAGAGAGGGGACAAAAAACCTGAGGGCTGAGCTGTTTGGGGCTGTCCGGGCGGGGCTTCTGATGGGCTCCCTTCCCTGCCAACAGGTGCTGGAAGGGCAGCTGCAGGCAGAAGCCACCCGTCAGCAGGAGAAGGTGGCAGAGCTGCAGGCGCAGCTCGCCCAGAAGGAACAGGCAGCTGAGCACTACAAGGGACAGGTATGCCGGGCGATGGCACGGTCCCTGCTGTCCTCCTGTCCGTTCGTCCCAGGAGGAAGCTTTGATGGGTTTTTTCTCTCCTTGACGTCCTAGATGGAGAAGGCGAAAACTCACTACGATGCGAAGAAGCAGCAGAACCAAGACCTGGCGGAGAAGCTGAAGGCCATGGAGAAGCTGCAGAAGGAGAACACGGAGCTCCGGAGCGAGTCGGAGAGGTTGGCCAAGGAGCTGCAGCAGAGCATCCTGCAGGCCAAGGAGTCGGAGCTGAGCTGCAAGAACCTGACCAGCCAGGTCCGCAGCCTGGAGTCTCAGGTGGGCACGGCGCAGCAAGCCTTTACCCTCCTCCGCCTCCTCCTCACCTCCGTTGCTGGCTCGCTCGGAGGATCCATCCCTCCCTACTTCCCATCCAGGTGGAATTTGCCAATCGGCAGCTACGGGAGCTCGGCAAGTTCCCGGACACGCTGAAGGGCCGGGAGACTTTCCATCAGAACCCCGCGGATCTTAGCGCCGACAGCCT
>NW_009710378.1:335-9039 GCF_000703405.1 Apaloderma vittatum | reverse complement strand
CATCGTCTTTGTCCCACCCCGCCCTTGCTGGCGCTGCCGGAGCAGAAGGCTGCTGGGAAGCGTTAGCGAGGTGTTGGAGGGGGGGAATAAAAAAAAATACGAGGTTTGAGGCCACTCCCAGCGCTGGGATGCGCCAGCCTGCCTGCCGGGCTTTCTGCACGCACCTCCCCCGGGAAATACGGCCCAGATTTAAGGTCCCCCCGCCCGCCTCGCCCCTCCTGGGGTCACTAACCTGAAGCTTTAGTGCCAGGGAAACCTGGGGTCAGAGCTACTTGGGGGTCCCCTCCAGTCACTCTGGCCATTTCTTACTGTTCCACTGATGTAAACTCTGGGTTCAATGTTTCGGTCACGCTTGGAGTCTTAAATTTCTCAATCCCTGAACTCCATAAGCTCATACTTCAAGGAAAGAAATGCATTAAATGGCATCAATATCTTCGTGTTACTTACAATGCACTTGCCCCACTGCGATGAAGAGGGATGGGATTCGTGGCCAGAGTGTGGGACCACCGTTCCAAACACATCGGTTTACACCAGTTCCTCTGACATCAGTTGCTCCGGGGGGAAGGGACAAGGCACCTTTTGGAGAACTCATAAATAGAGCAAACCTGCTTCTGCTTGAAGGTTTTAACAGATAATGAACAACTGGCAAAGACTTACCTTCATCCCTCCATCAAGCAAACTGCTCCCAACCCAAAGCGTAGTGATCGTTCCATACCCAAGCAGTTCCATGGAACACACCCTGCACAGCCCGTAAGAAATTAAAACCTTCAGTATATTACCCTAGTAAATCATTAAAAAGGTAACATCTGCTCAAATAGATGACTCTCAGAACTTTTTATGTTCGTTAGTTCGCAGGAGACCATAAGGAAAAGAGTAAAAGAGCTTTCCTTGTGTATAGGTGGGGCATCAGGCAGCATTTAAGTAGCTGATATGCCAACCAATTAGTAGCAAATGACAAAATGGCTTATTATGAAGGTAGCAAAACGATTAACTTGTTAGCCTGCAGGGGTTTATTTTGATTTAATCATTAGAATAGACAACACTAAATGAGTTATCCTGTCCCTCTCTGATCTGTGCTGGAAGAAATTTAGAAACCTCAGCATATTTTTGCTCAGAACATAGAAGAAAGCATCTACATCAGATTTCTAAATTTAGACAGTGCAACTGTTCCTTCTCCCTCTTTAATGCTAGCTTTCCTCCTCAGTTTTGTATCTGAATAGTTTCTGGCCTTTGCTTGCCAGGTAAAAGCATCTTCAGGAGGCAAAGGCTGCCTACGGGTTTGAGAGAGAGCATCGAGGCCCTTGGGCAGCGGATCTGAGATGCGCTACGGCCAGCTCCCATCTCAAGATCCTGCCCTGGCAGCAGCAACGTGATTACTGAGGGATGACCACAAACACGGGAAAGCGTTCGTCTCTGGCACCGACTCACCTCCCTCACCTCGGGCAGGTCATTGCTCCAATTATGCTAAAAGTGGCGGAAGAGCAGCACTGGTAGAAGAAACAGAAGCACCTTAAGGGTGTTTCTAAAGCTCAAAGCTATGTAAAATACTTTTTTTTTAAAAGGCAATCCTTCCTGTACAAGGGCCTAATTCAGAACCGCAGTTCTTGAACTTTGAACACATTCCATAACTTGGATCCAGTAGTGACTAGGTTCAGAAAGTAATAACAAATCTTCAGATGACATTTATCTTTTCCTTCCCATCACCGTGTTGCAAGAACCTGAGTAGTACAGAATAAAATAAATGAAGAGATTAAAGGGCTGAAAACCACGGTTGCTCAATATTAACATCTAGACAGCACCAAATTTTAAAAACTTCCCTATGATTTAGCGTGTACCCAAAGGGCCAGAACTGAGCTCCCAGGCGTATCTTCTAGCTCCATTATACCAATTGCTAATATGGCTCAATTTTCTTTCCTTTTAGCGATGAGCTAGAAGGTTGTCAAAATTAATAATTTAAAAATTAATAATGTAGTTGCAAACTGGCTTATTTAGCCTTGCTAAACAAAGGCAAGGAGTGCATATTATCTGTTGTACAAACACGTGTCAGGGGAGGCGATCGGGAGGGAAGGAGAAGAGCTACTGAAGCTAAATGGCAACGCTGGGATGAAAACAAGTGGGGAACAGTCAGAAAATACCCAGATGTACAACTGGTTTGGGTCTTTTTTTCCTTTACAAAAGCTCTAGGTTATGTTGAAATTCTGCCTGTAAGTTAAATAAGAACGGTAACTACTCATGAAATGTCAAGGCAGGTCCTAGGTTAAAAGAGGAGAGTTGAACCCACTCCTCGAACCCTTGCAGGTTTGGGTCCAGTCCAGCTGTCAGACAGCGGTGCCATTACCTGCCAAGGTGTTACGGGAAGCGATGGGATTTCTAGATCATGTTGCTGCGCTTTGTCTTCCGTAGGTCTGTCAATGCACACGGGAGGCTGAGCAGGCTAAAAATTAGAAGGCACTACAGAGAACGAGCACTGGCAAACCTTCTTTGCCAAATATTAACAAAGGAGCGATGAGGGATGGTGGAGGAGAGGACATCTGGAGCAGAAGAAACACATTTTGTGCAAAAGTAACATCTATGGCTAAATTTATCTTCTGGAAAGGTCTAGAGGGAAAATGGCACAGGAATACGAGAATCTCTGCACAGTGATAATCTATGCTACAATAAATCATCACAGGCATCGGTGGAAATCAATTTACATCAGCTCTGAATCTTAACTTTCCAGATTCTGTGGACTACCATAATGCACTTAGCAAGGAAATTTATTCCCACTGTGGAGTTACTGGATGGTTGGGGGAAAAAAAAAACTGTTAAAAAAGAGTCTCTTTCTCTGTGGAATTTTAGTGTAATTGCAACAAACCCCACAGAATTTCTGCAACACCCGATTGCTTTTACTCCTACAGAATTCTTCAAGGTTAATCCACAAGGACATTTTGCTGTGAAATCTTAAAACATGGAAATACGCATTTTAAAAGGCAATGAAAAGAGGGATGGGAGATGGATTTAAAAGCATTCCTGGAAGTATCCGAAATTCTAGTGCTACAGCATCAACAAGCTCTAGAAAAGTCCAGGAGGCTTTTGTGATTGCAATCAGAGGCCACAGGACTGGGCCAAAAGAGCTTTCACGAGTTTTCTGTCATCATTCTGCCCATGTCATATTTTATTATCCTACAGGAGAAAATTCAAATTAACTGTCACGTTAAGGAAACGACCAGAGAGGTCAAACATGCTACTACGTAAAAATCATACAACTTCTCAGAGGAACACCCAAATCTCTTTTTGAATGCAATTAGATTAGATTATGAAGGGGAGATCACTCTTCGAGCTGCACAAACAGTGTGATAAAAAAGGATATTTGATCTGCAAATTAAAATTAACTTCCCAATTGATTTTTGTTTCCTTTAAAATTCCAGGAAACCTGAGAAAGTTCAGAAATAACCTTCTAAGATAACTATCACTGTTATAGTGTGTTTCTTAGAGGAAACGTGCTGAGCATTTCAGGTGCACTACAATCTTAATTGACGGCTTTGAGAGGAATCTGAGTGAAGAGGAATCTAGAATTTGTGCTTATTATTGTTAGTTTCCCTATGGGCTGGGGTTTTTTCAGTAGTCAGACAAACTATTATCATCCATTGGGAAGGGCATGCAAGTCATCCTCCTCTATGATTATTTTGCAAGCAATGATTGTCGAAATCAGGCTAGAAAAATTGCAGGCATTGTAACAAATTAAACTCAGAACAGCATTTCCAGCTGTCTGGAACAGTTTCTTTGTTGTACACAACAGTCCCAATAATGTTCCAGAGTCTATGATTATTTGAGCTCTCAACAACATCCTGTTATTCATTATTTCTCTCCAGGAATGAGCAACCATGATCCTGAGAGTTTTGAGGTTTCAGCAAAACGTCCAGTCATGGCAAAAGCTTGTTTTGCAAGTGATTCCTGACAATTCTGATAGAAATATATTTCCCTAGCCTTTGGTAATTCGCTATTGTTACTTATCTTATTACAATAGGATGCTGCTTCATTGTTTTAGACAAGCAGTTTGCACTCAGCGCTCTGCACTTCCCATAGGTCCATGAACTGTTTTCTAAGGGATGCAAAAATGTCTGTAAAGGTGACAGTTCCACAGGGGAACCACCTGAATCCCTGGAGTAATGACAAGGTGGCAATAGGAACTTCAGCTAGCACATTAAGAAGAGATCTGGGACCCCAGAGCTTGTATCTGTGTTGAAGTGTCGTAGCACCTACTCGAGCAAATAGATGAAATCAAGCCCCAGCTTGCTGATTCCTCTGGCAATCAAACCTTGCTTTTCCCTATAGGTGTCCTCTAAAAGACCAACTCCGTCCCGAAGAATTTCAACAGAGGGGCAAGACTGAAGGAACACCAATTACACACGTGGCAAATGTGGGGAATACACCCGGAACGATGACCCGGGTCAAGCAAGCAATGGCCAAGGTTCTTCAAAACCCAGATGAACACACGTGTCTCAGGACTGCTCATCTAAGGAACAGAGGACTATGCCCTGGGGAGCGATTTTACCAGCCTCTCTGCTCCGAGAAAAGATAGCTTGCAGCTTCTGCACTGACTGGGAGTAAGTTCCACAGGTTCCTGCCCTGGTGCTGAGGACCAAAGCCCACTGTAGGAAATGGGCTCGCAGGTGCACAGCACTTCACGGAAGCCAGGCCAGTTTATTGTCCCATTCGAGAAGTCCCAGGTTTGAGCATGACTTTCCTGTTAGACTGCAGCGATGGCCCAGCTAGGGTGAGGGTCCGTAAAGCTCAAAGCAGTGCTCACACATTGAACAAGCAGCTCCAGGACCAGGCATTAACAGTGTAAACGGGGAAGATGACAAAGTTCAAGACAGGAAAGAGAAGCACGGTTAGTTCTCCAAGGCCTGACAGCTGGGAAGCAGCAGAGCTTGCCTCAGATCCGCCGAGTTGCAGACCTGTTGAATAGGTCACACTGCCTCCAGAGGCATAATTGTAAAGAGCTGCTCAAGCCGAGACAAGAAAGCCTTCCTGGTGCCTCCAGAGATGATCTTAACCCTGAATTATGAGGCAGCATGGCCCAGAGGCAATAAAGCGAGACCAGGATAGATGCCTATAGAGTACCCTAGACAGGACAGACACAAAGAGATTTGATTACCCTTATCTCTTCCTGCAGAACAATATATTGCAATTTAATGTGGAATAATTGCATTCCTTTTTTTATCATCTGGACCCTTAAGACCTCAGAAAATATAAAAAACAGCTTGTCCATCTTGCTTTGTTAATTATTTCAGTGGAGATTAACACAAGATCTTTCCATACAGTGACAGAAAGGATGATTGTGTTTTAAAGACACTTTAAAACCAGTGACTGGCTAAAATGCTTCCACCTATCTCCACTGCCTCTAGTTGACCAGCGCCCATTCCCGTCAGCTCATGACCTTTGGTTGCTGAAACAGAGCATGGACCGTCCTGTATGTTGATTGCTACAGGAATTGATAAAAATTGCCAGTATTGTCAGCCTCAAGCTTAAGAGAAAGAAGCAGTAAGATTTCTAGCCTATTGTGAAATAATTTATGCAAGTTATAAATTCAGGACCCTTTAAATTAGCATATTTTTCCTTTCCCCCATAATTTAGATTCCTATCACAGAGGAACAGTGTACAGTCTATCATGAGAGAACCTATTTCAGATGTGTTATTAAATGCTTAAGCCAGAGGTTTGAAAATAATGGGCCAAATTCACTTGCAAAACTTCAGAAGCCTTTTAACTCCCATCTCAAATCATTTTAACGCAGTTTCCTTTACTGCCATTCCCCGCAACATTATTTTTCTTTACCCTTTTTTTTAAGACATTGATCTTTGATTATCATCCTAAATGCATTTCCATTAACTACACTGAAGTAAAGCCAGTTCCACCTGCTGAGGATCTAACCATTGATTCAAGCTGTAGATGCAGTCAGCTGGAAAACCATCAAAGCCAAAACCCTCCTGCAATAAAGTGCCAATCCATAGCAAGACATTTATAATAGAAGACTGCACTTACCCGAACGCTCACAACCCCGCGCTACACAATCCATTGGCATCAGTGTTAAATAAAGCTAACGAGAAACAACTCCGACGCTTTCCAATATCCCATTATTTCATACCTTCAGTTAACATTAGTATGACAATCTTTAAAAGTAGGACCAAAAAAACTCACAGTTTCAAACAAATGGGATTAATATTCTGCGTGGACTTCCGAGTTTTCACCATGTTGTACTTACAGTTTTTTTATTTTATTGGCACCCTTCAATCACAAGATAATTCATCTTTTCAGAATTACTATATCACCTGCTTATAGCAGGACATCATCTCATCAAATCCGTTCTGAAAACATCCTGAACTGTAAAACCTCCGACTCACAAAGCTGAAAAGGTGCATACCCCTTATTCCTGAGACGCACTTTGGTTAGGCCAGCAAGACTAATTGAGGAAAGTTACTCAATTGGTAGGCACTTCAGTATGATCAAATCAAACCACAGGCACTTGTAGTGGCAAACTTTTGTTTGGGTTTGGCAGATCCTGTCTGAAGCAGCGTGGAGGATACCCCACTCCTATTTAAAGGTCAGTGCTCAGCACTCCTGAAAATCAAGGCCTACCTTTGGGATCTCACCATAACCGGCGGTTTTTCACCCGTGTAAATATGGCTGGATGGAGCCCTTAGGTTACTGTAGTAGGCACAAGCAGAGTAGGGTCTGATTTGGGGAGGATGAGCCCCCAGTAACACATTTCTGAAAGCAGGAAAAAGTGGTGAACAAATTCCAGGCAGACTCCTGCTCTGTATACACAATCCATACCACTAATAAAAATCAGGAGGCACATCCTAGAAACAGTTCCCAGAAGGACGGACTGCTCTGTAAACGCACTGGGGACGACTCACAGAAACTCTTCCCTGGTTTGCTATGAGTTTATCCGTTTGCTGGTCGGTGCTTCATTCATTTCCACTCCTCCAGCCTATGCACAGGAGTGTTTCGTAGCTCAGATCTGAATAAAGCTTGCACAATTTATTTATCGAAGAAAGCAAACGTGCATGGTCAGCTAGACCTATGGGTTGAATGGATTTTGCCTCAGGAAGAGGACAGGCTCTATTACACCATGGCACATGCAGAGTGAGAAAACCGCTTCAAGGAGTTCAGTAGGTTTCTAAGAGAACACGACATTCCTATGAAAGTCCCAGATCTTCCTGAGGCAAAGAGTCCTACTGTAGCCAGAGACCTCGATCAAAATTAGTATTGAAATATAGCTCCCAGGGGTCACTCTGGAGTCTGTCCTCCCCTGGGAGGAGGGGTTAGGAGTCTTCCCTGGGAGAAGCCTGCAGGGATTTGATCACTGTAGGTAAGAGGTTCATTGATGCTCTTTTGCTAACAATTGTGTTTCCGTTCCCTGGGAGCTGCATTCACTAGCTGGGTGGGGCATTTTGTTACCGTTGTGCAGGGGGGAATCGCTTAAGAAACAAAAAAGTCGGTTTCTATCACCAAACAGGAAGGCGGGGAGGGGAAAGGGAGGGGGTTTGTGGGTGCGGGGGCTCCTTTCTTCTTCTGCCCTCCTCCCTGTGCACATACACACACACCTGCAGAGAGCACACGGATAGCATTAGATGGCAAGAAGGCTCTAGGAGAGATGCTGCTCTGAGAGGAAGACACAGACTGCCACACGCACGCCAAGTGACATTAAAGCAAGAAACTGCAGGGTGGAAAGGATACATCCCTTCTGCAGCGTGCCGCGTGTTCACGTTGCATCTCTCACACACACTCACGTACATATATCTATGTACCCACCTTGTCATTCAGGTTCTGCAGCGCCTCCTTCCCAGTGGCACTCCTGATCTCCACCTTTCTCCCGAAATCAACAGATGGTTCCCCTCCCTTCCCGCTCTGCCTGGAATAGACGGACGGAGCATCCGGACTCAGGTGGGCAACATCCTTCTGCTTTGCCACGACTTTGTTAGATCCGCGGCCCACCGAGAGGGAGTCGAAGTCGATGGTCTTGTTCTCCAGGGAGCCTTCCACCGGGCAGAACATGCCACAGAATTTCTGCCGGGGCTTAGGACTGCCCGAGCCTAGGTTTTTGAAGAAGGCAGGCACTTCTTCTTCCTCGCCTTGCCGGCCAGACTGCTTCCTCTCAGCCATGGCTTATGTGGTCTCCCTGCTAAGGGAAAATAATAACAGCGGTAACCAGGAGGATCCTTCACTCACACACACGCACACACACGAAAAGAGGAGAGGGAGAAAAAAAAAAAAAGAAAAAAAGAAAAAGATCGCTCTGGGTCCTAGAGATACGGCAATATCAAATGCAAAGGGCTGTGCCTGGCAGATCCCCTGCCCCCATCGGTACAATACAGCCTGTGGCTCGCTCTGTTCTCTTTGATGCAGTGCAAAGTTGAGGGAAGGTTGGGGCAGATCCTGCTGCAATCAAGGGAGGAGGTTTCAAGTTCCCAGCATCCAGATGGGGAGGGAGGGAGGAAAAAAAAAAAAAAATCCTCACTCTGCAGCAGAAACTGAGGACTGATCCGGAAGTGATGCGACTGGTGAATTGGCAAATGGACTCGATCAGGTTGGAGCCACAGCCCCCATCACACACACCCTTTCCCCCCCTCCCCTTCCCCAGCGCGCTGCTGGTGCCACAAGTTGCACAGAGGCTGGTGGGGACTGGGCACCCCCCTCACCTCGGGCTGCTCGGGAGGC
>NW_009710378.1:0-204 GCF_000703405.1 Apaloderma vittatum | reverse complement strand
AGCGGGAGGGCGGGGAGCGGCGGAGATCGCGGTGGGCTTTAGCGGGAGGCAAAGCGCTGACTCATCGTTCTGGGCTTTGGGGCATCGCTGGTGCCGTGACTCGGGTAGACCCTCTTCGCGGGGGCGGGGGGAAAGGGCTGATGGACGGCACTGGAGAGAGAATGAGAGACAGATGGGAGAGGGGTGTGGGAACCGAGGGAAGAG
>NW_009710377.1:0-4710 GCF_000703405.1 Apaloderma vittatum | reverse complement strand
CCTTCTGGAACTGAGGGGCCCAGAAGTGGACTCAATATTTCAGATGTGGCCATAACATTCCAGATGTGCCTGCATCTGGATTCTCCTTACAGGAGTGTCCTAGGGAATTTCTCATCAGGCTTTAATTTGAGGTCTTTCAGCAAATTCCCTGTTGAGTTCTTCAATTTGGATCATTGATTTTTTTATTAACTTTCTTCTTGTTGCTCTCCTTTTTTGGAGTGAAATACCACTCATGGCACCTGGGAGCAGGGATGGAAGTGCTGGCCTAGGTGTATTTTGGTCAGCTGGGGAGTGGTGTGGGTGCTGTCGCCGGCTCTGCTCTCCCTTGACCCGTCTCAGCTGCTTGGTCCGAGCTGCAGTTCAGGGATTGAATCACAGAGGATCATCTAGACCAACCCTAAGGGAGCTCAGATTTGACTTCAAGCTTTCTTCAGCCCACAGCACTCACCTTTCTCTGCTTTGACCTGCTCCTGTGCTTCTCCTTCAGTGTGCACCCTGGTCTGCTCTCTGTGGCCCATTTCTCTGCGTTTTCTTTGCCTGGGACTGTATTTTCCCAGGACACTCTTCACCTTCTCTGTCCTGGATCATTCCTTTGAGTGATCCCGGGGAAGTGAAAGCTCGGAGGCTCCAAGCCCGAGCAAAAGTTGTGCTCTAACAGTGCTGCAACTGAAACCCCCATCGCCGTGGCTGCTTTCCTTTGGGGGGGAAGCACAGAATCATAGAATACTTTGGATTGGAAGGGACCTTTAAAGGTCATCCAGTCCAACCCCCCTGCACTGAGAAGGGACATCTTCAGCTGGATCAGGTTGCTCAGAGCCCCATCCAGCCTGACCTTGAATGTCTCCAGGGATGGGGCACCTACCTCTCTGGGCAACCCGTGCCAGTGCCTCACCACCCTCTTCATAAAAAATTTCTTCTTTATATCGAGTCTAACCCTGCCCTCTTTTGGTTTAGAACCGTTGCCCCTTGTCCTGTCAAAACAGATTGCTGAAAATGTTGGCCCTTTTAAGTATCAAAAGGCTGCAGTAAGGTCTCCCTGGAGCCTTCTCCAGGCTGAACAACCCCAACTCTCTCAGCCTGTCCTTGTAGCAGAGGTGCTCCAGCCACCTCTGGGACCTCCTCTGGACCCACTCCAACAGGTCCCTGTCGTTCCTGTGCTGGGAAGGGGAGGGGGTGGCACTCACCTCTGGCACCGGGAGTCCACAGGAGCCAGCAGGACGGATGGTGTTTGTTACTGGGACCCTTACAGCACCGAACTGCAGTCCCAGGTTCCCTCTAGAAGAAGCTGGATGAGAGCTGTGTCTGCAGGACCTTCCCTTCTAATCCTGGTACAGGGACTTGGCCTTTCCCTGGAGGTGATGGGACAGCCAGGTGTGTCTGGAAGCGAGTAGATGAGATGAGTTTGTGCCTCCACAGAGGCTGCTGGAGCCCCAGCAGCAGCACAGCCGGGAGCTGCACTTGATGGTTTTTCAAACGACTGAGAGGGTTTTTTCAACAGTGAGCCAAGAGCCAGAGACCCTGTGGCCTTTGCTCCCCCTCACTGTGCCGGGTAAGGCAGAGGTTCTCAGGTTGTGGTGGTCTCCCTGCTGTGCTCTTCCTTGCGGATCTCCCAAAACCAATGGGCAGTAACTAGTCCTCTCTGAGCCTCTCTGCCTGGTACTTCGCCTGTGCTGGGACCAGAACAGATCTCAGTGGTGTTCCTGTCTTCTCCCTGCCCCACAGGTGGACCAGGAGGGAGCAGGCAGATTTCTACCGCACTGTCTCCTCCTTTGGGGTTATCTATGACCAGGAGAAAAAGATCTTTGACTGGGCCCAGTTCCGAGCCATCTCTCGACTGGAAAAGAAGACAGATGAAAGCCTGGAGAAGTACTTCTATAGCTTTGTGGCCATGTGCAAGAATGTCTGTGGTCTCCCGCTGTGGAAAGAGGATGGTGAGTGGAAATTGCATGGCCTGGGGGTGGGTTATGGTGGGTCTGTGTAGCCATAGGTTAGAAATGGTCCTGCTGGTCTCATGGAGCAGGGGAGCAAGGGAGGAGTTCCAGGGACAGTTGGAGGCCGCGAGGCGCCAGGCAGGCTACGAGCTTGCAGGAGCCACTTGCATTGGTGGCTGCCTTGTCAGCACCATGCTCCCCCTCCCAGCGCAAAGGGAAGGTAGGGCAGCCCTGGGGGCTCTCACAGATCTCACGGAGCTCTCCTGTGAAATCACAACCAATTTTATCCAAGACAGGAACCTCTAGATGTGAGGGAGGAGAAGTAGAGAAGCAGCAGATCACATCTCCTCCACACTGGAGCTGGGGGTTGTTTGGGCAACGGGTATTGCTGCTTTCTTTCCGAGCATCTCTCTGCTGGTCCTGAGCAGAGTGCGCACAGCGCCCGTGCTGTGATGTAGCTGACTGGAGAGCTCTGCTGCGGGGTAAAGGGAGTCTGAACCCTCTGCAGGAGGCTTGGGAAGCCTGGCCAATGCACAGGGCATCCTTTTTCTCAGTGCCCTGCAGAGCCCCAGTGCGTTGGCACCAGGCGGGACAGATGGAAAGCTGCTTGTGAGCTGTTTAAGCACGAAGCGCTTTCCTTCTAACAGCAGCAGAAAGGATTTCATCTCAGACTTGTCAGGAGATATGGTCTCAGGTGTAGTCCCTTGGATGTGTCTGTTAATGCCTTAGGTAGGTGTTTCACATCAAAAGAGCTGCACGAGTTGAGGGACTCCCATCCCTGAGAACCCACTGAAGAGCCACCAGAGGCTCAGACCTAATGGAGCTGCTCTGCTGGCGGGTCCAGACTGCCCTGGCACTGCTGGCATTGCCGGAGCAGAGCTCAGACAAGACTCTGAAGTCCTCTGCAGGCGAGTGCTGCTCTTGGTGCAGCTGCTGAAGTTGAGGGAGTTTACTGCTGTGTGTCCACTGGGTGGAAAATGAGTGGAAGGTGGTGAGGCTGGGAAAAGAAGCCTCAGTGGTGGCTACAAGCACCAGCCCCAGCTCATCTACAGTCTGAGCGAGAGTTAAAACTCATCTTGCTCATCGCTGCCTCTGAGTAACTCACCAGTCTGTCTAATGGGGGCTTTTCTCTCCCTTTTGTGTCTGTGCTGTAGGCCCCCCAGACCCTGACATCTACGTGGAGCCCATCACGGAGGAACGTGCTGCCAGAACCCTGTACCGCATCGAGCTTCTGCGAAAGGTGCGCGAGCAGGTGCTCAAGTGTCCGCAGCTCCACGAGCGGCTCAAGCTGTGCCGGCCGAGCCTCTACCTGCCGGTGTGGTGGGAGTGTGGCAAACACGATCGGGACCTGCTGATCGGCACCGCCAAGCACGGCCTGAATCGCACTGACTACTACATCATGAATGACCCCCAGCTGTCTTTTTTAGATGCGTACAGGAACTATGCCCAGCATAAAAGAACGGGGCTCCCAGGCCCAGAAACCCTGTGCTGCCTTTACCAGACTAACTCCAAACTCTACAGTTCCCCTCTGTACAGCCAGGTGGACCGGACTTGCGAACCCCTGGAGAACGAAGCCGAGAGTCAGGTCAAGCTAGAGACTGTAGATAACCCGATGGCCCAGGCTGGGGGCAGTCCGCCGGATGCAAACTGCGAAACATTCATGTCTAAAGTCCGGGACATCATCTCTAGTAACTATGACGAGAGCTCCCTGCCAGACTCGTTGATGTGCATGATGTACGACGAGAAGGCCTGTAACAGCGAGCAGAGCTCCCTCGCCCGGGACAGCCCAAGCTGCACGGATGTCGGGAGCAGCATCGCTAAGCTCTCCGAGGGCAAGCTGGAGGGGGACGAGGATCCGTCCAGCTGCGATGCGGATGCCATGAGAGACATTCCCTTCCTAGAGGGTTTGCAGGTGGGCTGCGACCGAATGGACGGTCAGAACGAGGAGCCTCAGCCTTCACCTTCTACCCCCGAAAGTGACCCTTTGCAGAGCGCGCCGGCAGAGCTCTGCGAAGCCTTGCAGCACAAGGGAGACCTCACCAGCCCCGCGCCAGTGCTGCCTGAGCGCAGTGCCGTGGAAGGGGTCATGAGCATGGGGCTCTACAGTCCCGGTCTTCATAACTACGAAATAAAGGTTCCTCCAGAGCAGAGGTTCATCAATCTGCTGCAAGAGAAAGGAATGGAGGCAAAGTCAGGGCCAAGTCAGAGCCACAGCGAGGAAGACGAGGAGGAAGAAGAGGACGATGATAACTCTGAGGCTGCAGCAGATGTTGTGGAAGGCTTGAGAGGTCCCAGGACCAGGGCTGGATGTGACGCCGAGTCCAGTGAACTCGGGGGCGAGGAGCAGAGCTCTGGCCTCCCCACGCCTGAGGACACTTGCCCAGAAGACGTGAACGGCGACAGGGAGTCCCTGGGGCTGGGGACACCTGAAGGTCTGGGGGAGCCTGGGCCAGAGGGCCGGGAGGACCGTGGCCCTGATGAGGAGAGCACCCCGCAGCACTCACCAGGCCAGGCTCAGAGCCAGGCTTTCGGCCTGCCTGCACCTCTGCTGAGGGCCCCAGGGGCAGAGCCCCCCCATGCCAGGGGGGAGGCCTGGGGCCGAGGGGCTGAGGGGCAGGGGGGCTGCAGAGAGACCCTGCACCCTGAGCCCCAGGGGGTGAAGCAAGAAGAGTGTGAGAACAGAGATGAGGGGGAGAAAGCCAGCAGCAGCCAGAGTCAAGGTATGGACCTGAGAGCAACCTCGGGCTGGCAATCCGCTCCAGCTGGGTGGGAAGGACCT
>NW_009710376.1:0-1065 GCF_000703405.1 Apaloderma vittatum | reverse complement strand
AGCCAGGGCTCACCGTGCCTTCCTCCCACCGGCGCAGGACATCCTCGCCCACATAACCAAGAAGGAGTTTGAAGCCCTCCTGGCTGTCGACCAGCTCAGTCTGGAGCGGGAAAAGAACAAGGTCTTTCTGCGATTCAGTGAGTGCCCCCTCCACCGAGCCCCACACCCAAGGTCCCCATGGATCCCTCCCTGTGCCACCTCCAGCACCCGGCAGCGCCCTGGTCCGGCACAGCCCCCTGCGAAATGCCGAGGTGCCCTCAAGTTGTGCCAGGGGAGGTTTAGCTGCTCACAAGTGACAACCAATAGGATAAGTTGCACCCGGGGAGGCTTAGGTTGGATATTAGGAAGGACTTCTGCACTCAAAGGGTTATAAAAGACTGGCACAGGCTGCCCAGGGAAGTGGTGGAGTCGCCATCCCTGGAGGTGTTTAAAACACACGCAGACGTGGCACTTGGGGACGTGGTTTAGTGGTCATGATGGTGCTGGGTTGACGGTTGGATCTGATGGTCTTAGAGATCTTTTCCAACCTTACTCATTCCATGATGCTGTGACAGCCTTGACGTGCACACTGCAAACCCTCGGCGGGAGCCCCACGTGGGGACTGCGACACCCCGTGGGGGTCAGCTGTGGGGACAGGCTGATCCCTGCTGCCACCTCTGTGTCTTTGTTCCCAGGAGAGGGTGACATCTCCTTCCCCCCGACGTACCGCTACGAGCGGGGCTCCCGGGACACCTACATGTGGCAGAAGTTCAAGCCCACAGGGGGGAGGTGACTTCCTGGCGAGCTCCCGTTGAGCTGAAGAAGGACATTGCCAGGGGACGGGGACAGAGGGGGCTGCATGGCGATGCCCAGTGCCTTTTCCTTCCCTCTGCGTTGGAGGGAGCTCACTTTTTGGGGCACTGGTCACTTTTCTGGGCTGGAGGGGAGGCCAGACCTAAGGGGACACTAAAGGCAGCTGCTTTTCCTGTTTTTAGATGAGGATCAATGTCCCCTCGTGGTGTGACCGCATCCTGTGGAAGTCACATCCAGAGACCCACGTGGTCTGTAACTCCTACGGTGAGTGAG
>NW_009710375.1:4756-5871 GCF_000703405.1 Apaloderma vittatum | reverse complement strand
CAGCCCGGCGTGTTCCGGAGGCCGGATTTGGAGCCGCTGGGGGGCTTGGAGCTCTGCGGACATTCTCGGGCCATGGTCTGAGGGTCAGAGTTGGGGGTCTGCAGGTGAGGAACGGGTTCCGCAGCCGGCGGCACGCTGGGCACGGGACATCCTGAGAGCGGGTGGGCGGGCGACGCGGGGTGCCCTGCCACGGGGATTGTGAGGTTCAGCTGGTCCAGAGACTTGCAGCCTTCTGAACAGAAGGGAAGAAGAGACACATGTAGTTCACGTGAAACAACCGCACAATCAAGCGCCGCTCTCCCCCAAAACTCCCTTTATTGCATTACAGCAAAGACCTCTCGCGCCACGTTTGCGTTTTGCACCGTCACCGGATTCTAAAAGCAAAGACATTTCTGAGCCTGCCTATGACACTGCGCGACAGCAAACCCATCGAAATCCCCCGAAGTAAAGCCAGCCAGTAGTACACATAAGGCTGGCCAGTGTCCAAAGCAGTTCCAGCCTGTCAATATGTATAAAAGAAATAAAAGGCTTATCAAAACGACGGGAAGGATTAAACTGAGCTAAGCAGAAGCAGCCAGCTTCTTTCAAAAAACTGAATTCTACTAATCAGGGAAAACTGAGAAGATTCTCCAAATTAAGTCCAGAAATACGAAACAACGCAGAACAAAACCGGGTAAGACGATGCATGCCGCTGCCTTCAGCAGAACGGCGTCCCTCCTGCAGACGCGTGAACCACACAAGAGGTTTGTGGCTTGGCTGGCGCTGCCTCGCAGAACCCCCGCAGCGCTCCAGGAGTCACGAATCGAGCCCTCAACCCCAGCAACGCCTCCAGCTGAAGAGCCGGTCGGGTCTGAATGACCTCCCATCAGCTCCCAGCCTGCCGCGCGGCACGCCCCTGCGTCAGAGCCTCATTTTTGGGGTGCCCAGAAGAGCAGCTTCAGGCAACCTGCAAGAGGTCTGAGGGACTGCAGTGCTGCAGAGCGGCTACAAAAAAACATTCAGAAAAGCGAAAAAACATCTGAAGTCACCAAGCTCCAGCTGACTAATTACCAGGAAACTGCAGCCTCCTGTCCCCTGCTCGACCCTCCCCAAGAGGCAACAAAGCCGCCGCTGAA
>NW_009710375.1:2614-4693 GCF_000703405.1 Apaloderma vittatum | reverse complement strand
CCCGGAGCGAGCCGTGGCGTCGGGATGCGCGTTCAGGTACAGGCACGGGACCCATGGGGCGGCCACCCCCCTCTTTGGGATTTTGCTTACAAAGGCGGTTTCCAAGCTCGAGCTAAAGCGGGATGAAGCTTCGCAAAAGGATGACCTGAGGCTGAGGAAGGCAGCACAGAGCCGACCTCGCTAGCGCCCCGGGGCTCCTTCCTTGGGCGGGAAAGCAGACCGCGACCGTCTGGGATTACAGCCTGACCCCTTCATCTGTCCCAAAGAGACACCGGGATTTCCACACCGACACCTCCAACGCATCGAGTAAGACGGATGTCACACGAAGCGCGAGATGTGCCAAGCTGGATCCCCTCACCCTGCTGCTCTCACAGGGGGAGCCTCCTGCAAGTCCCTACAACACCCCACGCCAGGGACGGGTGACAACTCAGAGGTGCACACGTACACACAAAACTCCTAAGCTAAGTCTTCATTAATATTCCAGGAGACGCTTCAGGCTAGAAAACGGAGTCTACGTTATTCTGAGGTTGTCGGCTTTTAAATCAAGGTTGCTCACAGGAAGGAAACCACACCAAGGAAGATGTCGGCAGCTGGGCGATGCACCGCCGGTAAATACGTGCCCCTGCACCACCGCTGCCCCACGAGAAACCGCCGAGCGCCCAGGGAGGGCTGAGCTCCGGAAAAACCCTCCGTCAGCACTGCCAGCGTCCTTCTCATTGCACCAAGTCGGAGGCACCAGCGTGCAAAATTTCAGGAACAAAGTAGACTGACATGACCCCGGGGCGCTACACAGAAAGCTGTCAGACAAGAACACATGCTGAGCGGGTGTCTTGCGAGTGCTCAGCTCTGCAGAGCGCCGAAGCCACCAGCCAACACTGAAGCTGCTGCCGTAGGAAGTGGCACCGCGACAGCAGGGATATTCAGGGAAAACGGAAATTACACTTCAACCGAACGCTCCTGAGTTTCGGCAGCTTCCTACAATGGAGGATGACAAGGCCTCGCTCTGAATCAGAACTTCATCCACCTACCTGAGAATCTGTTTTCAGGGGGTAAAATCCTGTCTCCTTTGGACTTGAACACGGGGTTACCTCAAAGACCGATGCTCATGCTCGCAGCAGCCTCATCTACAGACCAAACCTGCTGCAAACGGCTACGTCGCCCAGCAGGATGGCTTTTATACAAAGCACTGGTGTCTCATAACCCCCACGCAACAATCCAGTTTTAAATATTTCAAAAGCTATTTTTCAATAGCAAAGGCAAAGCTCTGAGATAAAGCACGCTGGAGGACAAACCCCGAAAAACAGATGGGACGGAAGAGAGCCAGGCAAAAATCCCCAGACCGCCTCTTATGCTGGCCCCCATTCTCACTTTCAAATGTCGTTTAAGAGCAAAGACAGGAGCACGACTGACCGACCGACCGGCGCCGCTGGCACCTGTATCACTGCAGTGAAATTCAAGCATTGGTCCAAACAGCAGACTCGAACTGAGTCGCTACGCAGCCCCGCCAGATCTGATCCATAAAACCTTAAAAGCATCCGCCTCGCACACCTCACACCAGTGAGAGTAACGACCGAGGGGACGCCTGGTCCTGCCCACGAGGACACCTCGGTGCCGAGAGTGAGCTTTTGGGAACGGAGAAGTGACTCTGCCCAACGTGCCGGGCTCCAAGCGGCACCGCAGGACGGCAACCAGAGCCTGGCGGGGTGTGTAGGAACTAAAACCCGCTCGTTTCACAGAGATCAAAGCGAAGCGTTTTGCTGCCGCCTGACAAGTCACGAGTCGCTTTCTCACTGCCCAAATCCTTTCACCAATTCTGCGCCCTTCCACACCAACAAGACCTTTCAGCGGGGAAAACCCCCTCAGGGCTCAAAACAGGAGAAGGGGAGGCGAAACGCAGATCCTTTCCGAGCCGAGGTTTGGCTGCCAAGTGGAGACACACCACGTGTGTCTCCTGGCAATGAGGTACCTCCGTTAGCCACCGCGCCGAGCCTGCCCTTTTCTCCTAGGCATGCCGAGTGCATCGCGCCTTACCTGCTGCAAAAGGCATTTTGTAGGGGTAGCTGTTCCGTCCCGCGTGCA
>NW_009710375.1:0-2427 GCF_000703405.1 Apaloderma vittatum | reverse complement strand
CGGAGCAGTGAGAGTAGCCACTGTATCCACTTTGGCCATAATAAACGTAAAACCTGTTCAACGGGGTCAGGTCTGAGGATTCGTAGAGACAGCCACAATCCGCGTGGTTCCCGGGCACGGGCAAGGGAGGGAACTGCTGCACGGGAAAGGAAGGCTGATGGAACTCCTGCTTGGGAGTCGGGGATTTCTCTCCGGGTCTTCCGTACTCAGGCTTCATGGAAGCTTGCCCACCCATGAGCAAAGGCAGTCTGTGGCAGAAGCCCTCCGTGCTAGCGTAGGAGCTAGACAGCGACTCGTAGGAGATGGGTTCTGCCGCCCCGTAGAGCCGAGAGGAGTCCCGCTGCTCTCCTTTCCCGAAAGACCCCAGCCAGCCATGCTGCGCTTCCATTTTTAAGCTCGTCGTCTCCTTCTTGGATTTGACGCAATTCCTCCTGCCGGCTCTGGCCCACTTGAGCGTAGGTTTTGAGCAGTGGTTCTCGGACTTGCCCTCTCCATCTGATTTACTCCTCTGCTTCAGGGGCTGGTCTTTCTCATGGGTCAGCTTCAGAAAGGCCACGGCGTTGAGGCTGGCCAGTCTCTTCGGGGTGGGATGGTAGGAGACGGCACCATCCTCCCTCTTCGTCCCGTCATCAAAGACCTCATCCAGTGACTGGTCGCAGCTGTTGCATTTCTGACTGGGCTCGTGCCGGTTTTTCCCTTTACCTGCTTTCACGGCCGTTTTTTCCAGCGTGGGCCAGCTGTCGCCAGCTTTGCAGTGCAAGCTCTTAACGGCGCAGTCCCCGCCGGCTTTAGCGGAGTCCCTCCGGAAGCGCCTGCCCGATAACAAGCCATCGTCCCGCTCGAAAAGCAGGTTGTTGACGGCCTCGGCGTTCAGCGAGGCCAGCCTGCGCTTCCTGGGCTCCGAGGGAGCCAACTCCAGGTCCTGCTCCATCTCCGGACACGTTACCGAGCACTTTTCCCCGGGTGAGTCGCTCTTCCCCGCTCCCACAGGCTGAACTTGTTCGGAGAACAAAGCAGGTCCCAACCCCTCCACCCAGCTGGGAAGGTCCTTTTTTTTACAGCTCTGGGCCTGTTTCGACAGAGATCCAGCCACATCCTCCAGCCTGGTGAGGAGCACCTTGCAGGTCTTTTTGTTGACCGAGGGGAGCAGGCGTCGACGCAGCGGGTACGTCTTTCGCACCTCACGCAAATTCTTGGTTTTGTTCGTCCCCACAAACCCGCTCGGACAGTTCGGAGCCTCGGTGGCATCTCTGCCCCTCTGCTCGCCGCACTCTGCCTCGCTCCTCTCCATCCTCCCGCTGCCCGTGGGCGACGAAGCTTGGCCAGCAGAACCAGCTGGATGTTTCAGGAGGAAAAGTTGTTTCTTCCGGGCATGCGTCATAGGATCAATGTCCAATCCTGAGAACGAACAGAAGAAAACATCTATTAATACCGCGGAGAGGGCCCGTCTCCTCACAAAGCACCAACTGCCAATTAGGAAATATTTGGGGAAGCTTGTTTCTATACACAGTGGAGTCTTTTTGGGTGATGGCCAGTTAAGCCAATTAAGAGACAGGATGCAATGAGATCGGGTGTAATATTAAGCCACAGAACACGGTGGTAATTAAAAGCAAGGCGGTGACGGCAGATGCCACAGCGGCTGGGGAAGCTGCTTCACCCTCTCTCAGCCCGAGGACGTTCCCCGGGACACCGACGCCATTTCCAACTCGTTACAAACTCTCATCGAACCTGCTGAAGCTGATCTGAACGCTGGTCCAGGGCATCCAGCTGACAAATCCCAGGTATTGGGCTGCCCAGGGAGGGGGTTGAGTCGATGGGTGGGTGTTGTGCTGAGGGACGGGGCTGCTTGCACGCTGATGCAGGCAGGCTGCTGTCATTTTCTGAAACAATCAGGCTCAAGGAAAGCAAGAAGTCCACCTACTCATGTGAAAAGTAAACTTGGCCTGTTAAGCCGAGATCAGCCAACATGAATACATTAAATGCATGCAAACCCTCGCGCAGGTTAGAACCCGGCTACTTGCTGCCGCTGTCGTTCCCTACAGCTGCACTTTAAAACACTGCGGACGTTAAATGTTTGTCAGAGAGGCCCTAAAAACACCTTTATTAGAGGAAAAAGAAATACTTATCTGGATGCCACTGCTGACTTTTCACCTAGATGCTGCTGCATCAAGCCACCATTAAAAACAGCACAATTTCTCAAAATACAAAAAGAAAGAGATGAGGATGTGCACCCAGAACGGAGCCACAGCGCTGAGCAAACCAGCACCCCAGGGAAAGCGCGGGCAGCTCCGGCACCTCGGGACCTCCCTGGCCAGGCAGAACATCGCAGAAGCCGTCTGGCTTCCATTTCACACAAGAGGGAACTTTTCCTGCCAAGGACGTGAGGACCACAAGAGGGACACTGAGGTGCTGGAGACGGTACAGAGG
>NW_009710374.1:13702-14315 GCF_000703405.1 Apaloderma vittatum | reverse complement strand
AAAAGACATGGAGGACAGAGCTGTCTATGTTGACTACCTGCAGCCATCTCCTTCCTGCTGCTGAGGATGCGAAGGTCACATTGGTGTGCGGTTTTTGGCTGGCTCCTTGCTGCTTTACTGCTCCATGTTGGTGAACCCCAGCCGTGGCACAGCGGTGTGCAAAGCTCTCTATCCTCATCCCTCCAGAGCCTCTCAAGCTAACTGCCTAATTGCCGGCCCTGCATTTCTTAATGCATATAAATACCAGAAGGACATGCTTCTCCTCACAGTACCCGTTTGTTCCCCCAACGTCTCCTGCCCATGGCCCTCCCGGGGTTTGTCAGACAGGCAGGTGGTGGGGACGGGAGGCAGCGTGCCAGGGCTCTCGACTCTCCTAGCTCCTTTAAAAGATGCTTTGGAGATCCTCCTCTGCGTAGGGCTAGGGCTGTGCTTGCTACAAACTGGGTTTCTGCATCTGGTCCCAGTGCTGCAGTGCAGCAGGGACAGGGGCGGTGGGTCAGGGAGCTTCTCGCACAGCTTATTAGCAGCCATCCCTGGCCAACACTTCAGGGCTACTGGTGGTCTTAAAAGCGTGTTGGGCCAGCTACGCCCTGCCGGCTGTGTGGCAGAGGAC
>NW_009710374.1:13228-13595 GCF_000703405.1 Apaloderma vittatum | reverse complement strand
GATGGTGGTGCCCCTTGGTCAGAGGTGGCCACTGGCTGGTGGGACTGGTGGTTGAGGCTAGGATGGTGAGATATGGCAGCTCCTTGGTTGGGACATGCTGTGCGCGGTGGGGTGTGACCAGGAGGGGTTGTCCTTAGCATCTCGTGGGTTCCCTTTGCGCCTGCACCAGGGATGCATCTTTCTCTGAGGCATGAGGTGGTAGGCTGCTTGCTAGAAAAATGTGAAACTGCAGGGGTGGAACAGGCTTGACACTGTGCAGGGAAGCCGCCTAACCCCACTCTTCTTGTCTTTCTCCCTCTAGGGCTGACCAGACCGGCTGTGCCCACGATGCCCTGAATGCCCAGCGCAGTGGAAGCAGAGGGGAGGG
>NW_009710374.1:3840-13144 GCF_000703405.1 Apaloderma vittatum | reverse complement strand
CTGGATGTGAGGCTGCTGCAATGTGGCTCCTTTGGCTCAAGCACCACTTGTCCATTAACGTTTGGACCTTGCTGCTCTTGGGGAGCACCTGGCTACCGCTGGCGGAAGGCAGCCCCAAGTCTCCTTTTAGGACTTTCCCGGTTTCAGACTGGAGCTTGACGCACTTGGTGGTCCACAACAAAACCGGGGAGGTGTATGTGGGGGCTGTCAATCGGATCTACAAGCTCTCCAATAACCTCACGCTACTGCGGACCCACGTGACGGGGCCCGTGGAGGACAATGAGAAGTGCTACCCTCCACCCAGCGTTCAGTCCTGCCCGCACGGGCTGGTCACCACCAACAACGTGAACAAACTGCTGCTGGTGGACTACTCGGGGAACCGTCTGATCGCCTGTGGCAGCGCCTCCCAGGGCATTTGCCAGTTCCTGCGGCTGGACGACCTCTTCAAGTTGGGGGAGCCCCACCATCGCAAGGAGCACTACCTCTCCAGCGTCAATGAATCGGGCACCATGTCTGGGGTCATCATTGAGGTGCTGAACGGGCAGAACAAGCTTTTCATTGGGACGCCCATTGATGGGAAGTCGGAGTACTTCCCCACTCTCTCTAGCCGAAAGCTGATGGCCAACGAGGAGAATGCAGAGATGTTTGGCTTTGTCTACCAGGACGAGTTTGTCTCCTCCCAGCTTAAGATCCCCTCGGATACACTCTCTAAGTTTCCCACCTTTGACATCTACTACATCTACAGCTTCAGCAGCGAGCAGTTTGTTTACTACCTGACCCTGCAGCTGGACACCCAGCTCACCTCACCTGACTCCACCGGGGAGCAGTTTTTCACCTCCAAGATCGTCCGCCTCTGTGTGGACGACCCCAAGTTCTACTCCTACGTGGAGTTCCCCATCGGCTGTGTGCAGGATGGCATCGAGTACCGCCTGATCCAGGACGCCTACCTGACAAAGCCTGGCAAGGCTTTGGCCAAGTACCTGGGCATCTCAGAGCAGGAGGATATCCTCTTCACCATCTTCTCCCAGGGCCAGAAAAACAGGGTTAAGCCTCCCAAGGAGTCTGTGCTCTGCCTCTTCACGTTGAAGAAGATCAAGGATAAGATCAAGGAGCGTATCCAGTCATGCTACAGAGGGGAAGGGAAGCTCTCGTTGCCCTGGCTCTTGAATAAGGAGCTGGGCTGCATCAACTCGGTAAGTTCTCACTTGACTCTACCCAAGCCAGGCTGCTTCTGACTCCTGACAGTGCTCTCTGGCCAGACCCTTCCCAGTGATCTGACCTGAGCCATGTTTTCCTGGTGGGAGGATTGGTGCCGTTAGGACTGGGCACTCTGCTTGCTCTGTAGCATTCCTCATGGACATCACGGCTTCATTATGGTCTGGCCATCTGGGTTTGGGTTGGTGCCCATGGAGAGCGCCAAGCAAGGGGCTGCATGCAGATTCTAGTGCCTACTTCTGGTGACCCTGCCCCATGGATTTGAGAAGCGTTGGTGAGTTGGGCTGGGAGGGGGCAGGATGCTCAGTCCTTGGGGCATCTGCTGCAGCTCCGCTGGAGAGTCCCTCGCAGATGGCATACGTGAATTTTCTAGTGTCATGTTGCCTGGGGCTCGGCAGTGGTGGCTGTGGGGGACGGGAAGCGCAGACCTGCGGAGTGAGGCAGGGAAGCTGTGGGTCTGGAAGAAGCTGGTTAGATTGGTTAGATGCTCAGTGTGGAGGGACCACGTCTTTTCCATGGGATGTTGGAGAAGAGGACAGGGAGCACGAAATGCTGTCATGGAGGAGGATTTTGAGCACGGCCAATGCAAACTGTCCCAGAGCAGCGATACCTGACTGAGGGAAGGCTCCTCTCTGTCCTCAGAGACATGCCCTCCTGCCTGGTGCTCACATGGCCATGTCTGGCCCCTGCTTTTGGCTCAGCTGCTCTGTGTGGGGCTTAGGTGTGATAGGAAGTGGGGAACCTCTGCCCACCTGGCGCTCTGGGTTTGTTTTCTGGCTGGACTGTTACTGTTGCTGGATTTTTTTCCAGGCAACATTATAAACCACGAGCAGTCTCAGGGAGGTTGTGGCTCTGGGTGATGGGGAGGTCTTACACTGAGTATCTCCAAGCTGGGCTGGGCAGTTCTCAGGCAGGGTCAGATGCCTGGCAGAGAGGGGTTTTGAGGTGCCAGTGTGTACATTTAGGAGGTTCTGGTGGAGGTCCTGACACCTCTGCTATTGTGCACCTCACCCCAGCCCCACTTGTTGGTGCTCAGTACCGATCACTGAGCCCTCAGCCCTGCCTAGGCAGAGGCTTGGGTGCCTGGTGGTGCTGGCAGGTGGGTGGGAGGTGTCCCTGTGGAGCAGCCCTGTGTTCCCTTCCCACCGTCCTCCCCGCAGCTCTGGAGGAGACAGCTAACAGCTGCCTGACAAAGTAAAGGGTTTGCTGTCAAGAGCGCTGGGCTCGCAAATCAGATTTTGGCTTTGAACTAATTCAATTTTGCTGGAAAATGATGAAATCGTTACACTGCTGCCTGTTGGGTCGCGCAGCTGCTGGCTCTGACGGCAGAGATGCTCGCTGCTTCCTCCTGCACTCCCAGCTCGCCGCTTCCGGCACCCCACGGCAGCTCCGTGGCCCCAGGGTTTGAGGAGGGGGCTCTGCCCTTCTGCACTTTGGGAGTGGTTTCATGCTAGAAGGGTCCCGAGATTGCTACGTGGTGGCTAGCCTGTGTGAGTAGGTGGATCTCAAGGTGCTCCTTGGGTCATGCAGACATGGCTGTTGCAGGGTGGCAGGATGCGTGCCACAGCGGGGTGGCTCATGCTTTTGAATGGGTTGGGATAGGTTGAGGGGTGCTGCCCTCCCCTAGGGGAGCCAGATGGTGTTTTCTGGCCGTGTCCTGCTCCACCTGCCAAGCAGATCTGGGAAAGGTGTGACTGGATCATGAGTCAAGCCCTCAGCCCCTCCTGCGCTGAGTGCAAGCCAAACCAGGCCCCATGGAGCATGTAACCTTGTTCTGGCAGGAATTTATGTGCCCCTAATAAAATGCAGCCATCTCTGAGGTGGGTCATGGCAATGATGGGTCCTACATTAGCAAGGGCTGGCCAGAAAATAAAGGGCATGTTTTTTTTATTTTTAAGTAGGCAGAATGTAATTGCTTAAGTTAGTAGTTGCTTGGGATTTACACCTTGTACGTAAGGAAGATGTCCCAGGTGCTCTCTTGCTCCGCTCCTTCATGGTGGCAAGGGACTGAGTCTGGTCCTTGCTGGAGGAGGCTTTGCCGACACCCTGCTCCCAGACCTGGAGCAATCTGGGGCCAAGGGATGCTCATCCCCCAGCGCTGCAGGGCAGCTCTGCTTCTCTGGAGCTGGAGCCAGAAGGAGAGGCCGCCAAGCTTGGCAGCCAGCTCAGGAGATGTTAGTGGTTCCTCCCCAGCCCTGGCAAGCTGTTTCTGTCGCCTCTTTCTCTCTCCCTCCTTCTGGAGTCCAGTGATCTGGCAGCGGGAAAGCTAGTGGAGCCACCCATTCCCCTGCGCCAGCCCTGCTGCCTAAATTGTTCCTGAACCTCTCCAGAGGTTTCGCTGCTTGTGATGTTTCACTGAAGAGGCGTTTGCTGTTGCATAGATTGGCTTTTTGCTCTCCCTCGGCAGTGCAGGGACTGGAGGTTTGTGCACATCCTCTCACCAGCGCACCTGTCCCCAGAACAGGGGGACAAAGATCTGATGTAGCAGGGCTGGGAAAGGGCAGCCAGTGTGAGCTGGAGCCGAGATATTGGGGCAGTGAATGATTCGAGGTTCCCAGAGTCCTTGACCCCCCGGGCTGGCAGCTCAGACAGAGCCAGCAGGATGTGGGCAGCAGCTTTCCCTGGACTCCCCAAGGGAGAAAATGAGTTTGGCATCCTTGGTGGGGCTTGCTGCCCAGCCTGCTGGCACAGGGTGATGGCTGGTGACAACTGGCCCAAAGTGGGCTAGGTTAAGCCAAATTGTTCCCTGGGGGCAGGCAGAGAAATGCAGGTGTTAACGAACCATACCACTCTGGGATTATTCCTGGGCAGTGATTAATGTGCAAAAAGCCTGGCAGCCCAGCCTGGCACTTGGTACCTGCCTCCTGCAACCTCCTCCCTGGCTCTTCATGTCCCCTGCATCCTCCATTGCAGCCCCTGGAGCAGCAGGGAGGCACAGGGGAATGGAGTGAGCCTGTGATGGTGTTAACTGGCGAATTACTGGCTAATTAATAACACTGAGTGGTGTGAGCCTCATCTCTGCTGTCTGCTCCCTCATTGCTTTTGTAAGTGGGCTTGAAGGGAGGCAATGAGACAAGGCATGTCAAGGAGACACCTGCTCTCTCGGTGCTGTGGGCCACCTTTCCCCACTCCTGCAAGCTGCTTCCCTTGGGAAATCAGAGTTTCGTTACCCCATTTTGGGGAGGCGGGTTATGCTGGCAGAGAGGAGAAGGCTGCTGCGCTGCAGAGGTGGGTGCCTGGAATGTCTGGGGGCCGGGGGCAGCTGAGAGGGGTGCCCAAGGGAAAGCCTTGAAATAAAAAGAACCCAAAAAATAAAAATTAAAACAAATTACAGAAAAACCCCAAGACCAACTGCTTTGGAATGGGTGGAGGTCACAGTCCCAGCAAACACCCATGCAAATGGGAGAGCAAGCAGAGCTCAATGCCTCCCGTGGATCCCAGCATCTGCAAGCTGAAGCGCTGCAAGGTCACTGGCCCTCGCGTGCCGTGGTGCGTGTCGGTCCCTGCTGGCACCGGCTGGGTGACAGCTGTCCTGTTGTCCTTCCATCCCTCCATCCCTCCTTGCATTCGGCAGGGGTGCAGGTTGGTGCCGTAACCCCGATACTGCCGCCCTTGGCCCAACCTCGCCGAGCTGCCTGCCTGCGCTTCCCTAACGAGGCAGTTTGCTGTTAATGAGCTAATTGTCGACATAATTATTTATTGAGGTGGTGTCGGCATCGCGGCGGTGGCGGTGGGCGCTCCTCGAGGTCCCGGAGCGCAGCTGTATTTGTCGTTTCCCAGAGAGTTTGTTGAGACAAAGCAGAGAGGAATAAACACGATAAACATATCTCCTCTTGCATATTCAGCAGCCGAGGGGTTGAGGAAGCTGCAGATTGAGTTTAGAGAGCACAGAAACTGCTCCTAGGGGTTGTTGAGGCTTAAATACCTTCATGGCATTGCCCTTAACCCCTCTGCTCCTGCTGGAGGCTGGGTGGAAGGTGCTGGGATGCTTTCCCCGGGCAGAGCGCCTGTTGGGGCTGGAGAGTGTTTTTTCCCAGCAAAGTGCCTGAAGGATCCCAGATATCCGGACGGGAGCTGGGTATCGACTGGAGCATCACTCTTGTCTCACTCCATGGTTGGGAAGGTAATTTTCTTGCATCTGCTGTTTTAAAATGTCTAGCCTGGGGATGCAGAGGAGGGTGCTTAGTGTCTCATGGGTAGGAGAGGGTGCTTGCAAGGCTAGGATTCAGAGGATGCGTGCAGAGGTCCTAATTACATTTCTTCCTTTTTCCTGTGGTGCAGAGGCCCGTGGTGCCCCACATTCCTGTTTCGGGGATGCCTGCATCTCTCACACCTGGCTGTAGGGGTTCCCCCAGTTTAGGGCAGGACAAGTAAAGGTCAGGCAGGGAAGGAAGTCCGTCTTTGGCTGAATTCTAATTCAGGCTCCCAGCAAAAACAGAAATTAATTGAGGAAGCAACCCAACATCCCCAAACTGTCTGGGGACGCTCAACATGACTGGCTGGGACCATCTCTGTCCTCCATGCGGGAAGGCTGGCACGGTGCTGAGTCCCGGCTGCAGCCGGGAGCGAGGCCGCTGACCTTGGGACGAGGAGGATGAGCAGCTTCACTGTGGCTGTGTGAGGCTGAAGCTGTTGTGATTGTGAGTGTGTTGCGCCAGAGCACAGGAAAGAGCTGTGTTTTCCCTGCTCTTCATGGCTGACTGCAGGTGGGAGCTGGTCCAGGCTGACCCTCGCTTCCTGGGCAGCGGTGAGTGGGAGCTGCTGAGCTCTGTACTGCCCTGGTGTTCGTGGAGCTCGGTGTTTTCCCACATGCTCTGTGCACATGCTGTATGGATTTAAAACCCCTTGGGGACTGGCATGCATTTGGAGGCTGCTGCTTGCCAAAAAAACCTCTCTCCCCTTTGAATTCAAAGTTACATAAGGAACCTTGTGAAGCAGAAAAATCCCATGGCTGGAGCAGACTGTCTCCCCATCGGCTGCGTCTGTGCTGCCCTAACCTCCTGCACGCCAGCTCGCTGCCGACCCTGGAGATTTTGCTGGAGCCCCTTGCTGCCTGGGATGGACCAGGGGCTGCTGGGGGTCAATTTTGCCAGTGCAAGGCAAATCCTGACCATGTGAGGCCACTGCCTAGTGTGGGATCTCCAGCTGGCCTATGTGTCCCCCAGGCTGGATACTTGTGGCCAGTCTGTTGTTCTGCTCAGCAGGTCAGGGTGATGTGGTGAGGATGCTCGAAGAGAGGGGCCAGTCCTACAGAGTTTGTCTTGGTCCCACTTCCCTGCCTGCAACCCAGCTTTCACAGAGGATGTCCCTCTGGCTTTTACCTTGCCCATCAGCGTGACTGTCCTCGATGGAGGTCCCCAAGAGCAGAGACGAGCCGGTGTAGCCCTGCCTCTGCCTCTCTCCAGGAGAGCTTGCAAAAGCTTTTCCCAGACCTGTGGGCGAGCGCTGAGCAGAGGAGGCAGCTGGCTGAGCCAGGCGCCTTGTCTGGGACAAGGCAGCACGAAAAAAATGTGGGGATTTCCCAGAGACATTCCTGCGGGAGGAGGAACAGGGCTGGCAGGTGGAGGCTCTGCTATATGAAGTGAGGCTCTTTGAGGAGACCTGTCCCGTTTGTCTTGGCACAACCTTAGCTGGGAAATATTTTTTTCTCTGGGGGAAGACTGGGGTGCAGGTTCCCACCTGCCGTACTGCCAAGCTGTTTTCTTTTTGAACCTAGCGCCAGGGCGAAAAGGAGAGAGGGGTGTGTGTGTGTGCTGGGGAGCTTGTGCCGGCATCCCACATGTGTGAGATGACAGTGGCGGGGAGCGAGGGGGATCAGGGATGCTGCGCTGGCTCCCACTGAGTTTGTAAGTGCTGCTCTGTAAGATGCAGAGGACTTTGGAGTCTTGGTCTGCAGAGCTTGTTCAGATGCAGAGAGGGGCTGCATGCCTTGGATGTGTCTCAAGTGTCTTAGATCAATGTGTAGGGTATTTTAGGGAGGCATCAGCTCATCCCTTCTCTCAGATGGTGAGGAGATGGCTGAGACAGGAGGAGCAAGGGAGGGGGCCGCTGTAGGTGATGGGGTGAAGGTGAAAGATGACTGATGACCATCTGAGAAGACTGGCATTAGCAAAAATCTCATTTCTCTCTGTTTTTTTCCAACAGCCGCTGCAGATCGATGACAATTTCTGTGGCCAGGATTTTAACCAGCCACTGGGTGGGACTGTGACCATCGAGGGGACCCCTCTCTTTGTGGATAAGGAGGATGGGATGACCTCAGTGGCTGCCTATGACTACAGAGGACAAACCGTTGTCTTTGCAGGCACGCGGAGCGGGAAGATCAAAAAGGTAGGAAAGCCCTCAGTGATGCTGATGGGGGGGGATGACCACTCACTTTGGCCCTCTTGGGGGTACAGGTAGGGCTGTGCCTCTGTCATAACATGACTTGATATATTGGCTAATGTGTAAAGGGCCAGTGAGGGACTGTTTCCTCTTGCTTCTTTCTGCCAACTGAATTTACGAAGCCTCTGTCATTTGGAAGGGTTATAACCGAGGGAAGTCGAGTCCTGGCTGCTGGTGGATAGGAGCCCATCCTGTTGTGTCTCAGGGCAGGTGGGTTTGCCCTGTAGGTGCCATAGGGTAGACTCTGTCTGTCCTGGTCCATATGGCTTTGCTCCATTGACCTGGGCAGGGTGGGTGGAAGTGGGTGCAGCACGGGGGCAGACTTCTTCCCGTACCCCACCATGGCACAAAAGGTTGCTTGTTGGTGGCAATTAGCACATAGCTCTGTGTGTGCCTTTCTCTGCCTGCATCTCCACAGGGCATGGATTTCCTGTTATCATAACATCATACATGTAATTATGGCAGTACATGCCCTGTATAGACATGGCTTGCATTAACTGCATCCTCAGACAGGGAAAGGCGGTGAAAAGGTCTTAGTATGTTCCCTTCCAGGGAAAGGAGGACAGTGGCTTGGCCAGGGGGTCCAGTGCATTGCTCTGTGGCTTCTGAGGTACTCCAGCACCCACTTCTTGGCACAGCATCTTGCATTTTTGCTGCTTTTCCTGATCTGTGCTGGTCAGGGTGCCCTGGAGAAAGCAGGAGTCAGGAGCAGGGTGCTGTTGTAGGCGATAGTCCCCGTACGTCCTGCTCTCCCTGCCTGCATTCCCCCTGGACCTCTGACCCACCTGTGGCACTGCCTGTTAGCAGCGTGTTTGGTGCCTCTGGGGCATGTGGGCAGCATGTGTTGGGGTGAGGACCAAGATGCTGGTGCTTTGTTCCAGCCCCACATCCCCTACTTGGCTTTCTGTGGTCCTCAGGGTGGCGGGGAGAGTGGGCACGTTGGCGCCAGAGCTGAGCAGGGCTGTGGGGAGCTGACGGAGGCAGCTCGTCCTCCTTTCCGGATCGATGAGGGATCCGGAGGGAATGGAGTTGCTTTGCTGGCAGCTTCTGCTGCTGGGCTCCAGATGGGGGGGTTTTAAATGGGGGTGAGAAGGAAGGAGGGCTCACAAAGCCACGAGGACAGTGTTACATCTCTAGTTCCTTATTTATCTAGAGATGCAATTGCTTTTTATGTGGCAAGATTTTTTTTTTCTCTTCCTCCTTTTTTTGTTTTTTTTTTCTCTGGTCTTTACATCTTCAGAACCGCTTGTAAGCTGTGAGCTAGGGTGGGTGCCTGGCCAGGTGTGGGCTGCATACTACAGAGTCGTGGCTGAGGCCAGGACTTGGACCCCAGGTGTGTTTTAAGCGTCCTCCTCTCCTGCAGGGCTTTCTCCAGCTTTCTTTTTGCCGATTTCTGTACTTGATACCCCAAAGAACTGATCTGGCTTTCTGGCCCTACAGGATGAAAGGACACGGAGCAGAAGCTCCACAGAGAGCGAAGAGGTGGGTCTTGGTGCTGTCCCGGCACTGGGACAGCAGGCAGATTTTGGTGGCTCTGGCCTGCCTGGAGCCCCCAGAACCCCTGGGTCACTGAGCTCTCTGATGGCAGAGTGTGAGCGCTTTGCAGGCTCCAAGCCCTGCACCTCCGGGTCCTTGCCTCGTCCCCTGCGGTGACCTTGGGGTGGGCAGCCCAGCCTTTCTGTGGCAGGGGGGGCGCGCGCAGGCCGGC
>NW_009710374.1:475-3809 GCF_000703405.1 Apaloderma vittatum | reverse complement strand
GGCTGGAGAGGAGAGGAGGGTTCCTCTCTGCCTGGGGAGCCAGAGGGGAGCTGCTAACCTGTCCCGGGGTGGTGCCAACATGTCCCCAGCCAGGAGACAGAACGCCTGGCAGGGGTACAGCCAGCCAAGGTGGCTGCCCCAGGCAGGGGGTGCAGGAGTGCATCCCTCGGCAGCAGTTGCAATCCTTCTACTTTTAAGCCATCAGTGTTTCTCACCATCCCCTTGACAAGCACCTGGATTAGGCTTGGAGCAGCCTGGTGGCTTCTCTGCCCTTCTGCCAGGCCCCACTGCCCTAGCCGGCGCCCCTGGCGTCTCCTTTGGGAAGGGGGGATTGTGCCGACAGCTGGGTGCTCCCCTCCCCATCCGCAGGAGCCCTGTAATGGATGCTGCTCTGAGGAGGGGGCACTGATCTCACCATCTGGGCCAGGGTAAGGTCAGGGCAGAGTCACTGCTGCGTCTGGATTTTCCTTGGATGGCAGCTCCCATGCCCAGCATTTGTCCAGGCTGTTGTGTGCAGACAGAGCCTCTCTTTGTCCCCCTCCCGAAAAGCCACACGAGCCTCTGGCTGCCCTGGAGCCTGTCCTGCCACCAACAGTTGCTGCCCCAAGGCTGGGGTGCTGGGCAGCACCTGCTGCCACCACAGCTGCAAGGACACCCTCATTTTGAGGGGGGGGTGGAAGGATATTGCAAGCAATGTTGAATTTGCAAAACTGGCCGCAGGACAGGGACCATGTGCTGGGATGGGGAGGATGGAGATACAGGACCCCTGGGATGCTGATCCCAGTCGCAGCAGCTAAGCCCGTGGCAAACCGCTCTCAGCTTGTCCCCGCAGGGTTCCCAGGCAGGCAGTTATCTTTGGCTGGCCCCGAGTTATGTGAAGAGGCCCGGCTTGGAAAGCCCTCGGCCCCGTGTGCTCGTGGTCCTCCGTGCCAGCAGTCATGGGGTTGGGGCGCTGGGGGAATTCCTGTTGCTGCCCGGGTGAGCAACGCGGGGATGACTTCTCGTGCTGCTGGGGCTGGTGTGCTTCCTCTGTCCTCCTGAGCTGTTCTGACGGGGACCTGGCCATGCACCCTGTGGTCTGAGGGTGCTGTGGATGGGGAAGTGACATGGGGACGTGAGACATGAGCATGCTGTGATGGGGATGCCCGGGGGATATTTGCGCAAGGGAAGAGACTTGCTTCCTAATGCTTGGGTTTTTCCTGGAAACCAGCTGTCCTCACTTGATGACCTTCTCATTGGGTGGTTGTCATTTTCCCAGGCTGTCTTTCCTATTTTGGGGGGGGACAGAAAGCTGTGTGTGCTTGCAATGGGGGTGCTCAGCCACCTGCTGGGAAGGCATGTCTGACACTGCACCCCTAGTCACCTACTAACTTGTGTGTGCCAAGGACTCGATTTTGGGCATGCTTCAAGTGTTGTACAGAGGGAGAAAAGAGGGACAGTGCTGGAGGGGGTGTGCTGATGGTGCAACCCTCTCCCAGTAACCGCGCTGTGCTGGGCTGGCGGTTTGGCACCCGGGCAGTGGGGCACCCTGGGGGGTGCAGCGCAGAGACCCGGCTGCCCTCCTTTAGCTTGCCATCTGCTCCTCGTTATGCAAACAAGGCACCGCCTTAGGGCTCCACTGAGCTCCGGTGTGGCCCTTGTGGGTTGACCCAGTTTTGGGTGCTGCCTGGTTATTTTTAGCGGGAGGGTGAGCTGAACTCCTTCCCTCCAAGCAGCTCTGCCCACTGCTGTCCCCCCAGGCTGTCCCTCTTGCCACAGCTCCTCAGGAGATAGCCAGCACCACCTAGGATCCAGGCACAGGACATCCCTGAGGCGGGCATGGCCGTGGGGTGGTGCCACCAGTGCATCCCAGCCACGATAGCATCAGACTACTCATCCCTTGGAGCTGGTCAAGCTCTCAGTTTTTTTGAGGATTATCTGGCTGCCTGGTCACCACCGTAATCTGTGCAGCTCCCTGCCCTGTCCTGAAACCGGCTGGCCTCGGGTGCGAACGCATTGGGACGTGTCTCTGTTAGCAGTCTGCTCCCCTCCAGGGCTTGCGCTTGCCGCAGCTTGTTTATTCTCTCCCACGGAAAACACAGCTGAACTGGCCCCACGTCTGGCTCCTTTGGCTTCTCTGCTTTAATAATAAGAGTAATAAATAAACTCTCCACGCTAAGTGGGTCATCTCCTCCATCCCTGCACAACGGGATGTGGTGCTCCTGTTCTGGGGAGGGCTGAGGGGCTCCCGTGCAGTCCCTGTCCTGCTTCAGGGGACCAGATTTGGCAGCTGGTGGAGGCACCCGCTTTGGGTAGTGATCTCTTAAAGCTCTGGAGAAGGACGCTTTGGTGTGTTCACAACTCTTAGGGTGTCTGGACAGTATGACCAGATAATAGGTGCTCTGAGGAGTGGGTGCTTCTGACTGGGGGCTTTTGGGGAATTTCCCTGTTGCCTGCTGGGTCTTTTCCCATTACAAAAGCCCCCATGTGTTGGCCTCTTGGGTGTAACGCATGACCTGATCGTGGTCCACGTGAGCTGGAAGGGGAAGCCGTCGGGCTCCCTGCCCGCTCTGCTGGTCCCTGTCCCCGCGGGTCCTTTCGCGTCACCCTCCGCTTAGTGCTCAGGGTGAGCGGCTCTGGCTGAAAAGGGGCCCTTTGTGTCTCAGCGCGTGAAATCCGGCTCCCGAAGCGCGCGGCAGGGCTCAGTCCCCCTTGTGACCCTGCTGCCGGCTACCTTGCTTAACTGCCTGCGCCTCAGACAGCTTTTCGTGGCGGCGGGGACAGATTTGGGGTGTGAAGCCTGCCCCGGGCATGGCAGTGTCAGCCAGTGACCCTTGAGGACTCCCCGAGCATCGACCCTGATGCAGCCCCTGAAAATCCTCTCGTCCCCGTGTCGCAGCCTCTCCCCAGCTGGCCCTCTGGCACAAGGGCCTTTTGTTCCTCCTGCCTCTTCCCTCTGCCCTCCCCTGCTCCGTCCCTATCCCATTCCATCCCCATGGGACCCCTCGCCACCTCCCCACGTGCACACAGCCCCCGTGGGTGCCTGGGCCCAGACCTGGGAGGGAGATCTGCTCCTCGGAGCGTGCGTCCGCGCCTCTCCCCAATCAATGGCAATAATTTTATTGGCATGACAAGGTAGCTGAGGGTTGCCAAAGCGAATCCATCAAATACCTCTCGGCGGCTCCCCACCCCCTCGAGAGCTCTTGACGGAGTTGTTAAGCTGTTTTAATCAAGGTGGAGGCTGGAGAGCTGGCGTGTTAAGTGGATGGGGTGGTGGGGAGGGGGCGGCGGAGCCTTCTCAGTCCCCCCAGCTCGTGGCGAGGAGCACTCAGCATCACCCCGTTCCTCCTCAGCA
>NW_009710374.1:0-219 GCF_000703405.1 Apaloderma vittatum | reverse complement strand
CAGCATGCTCAGGCAGCCTTGGGGAAGGAAAGGAGGTGTTAGGTCCCTCCCTCCCCTCAAACCATGCTTTTACCTCCTATATCCCCACGCTTTTTGACTCACAAGCTTATAACCCGCTTTTTTTACACCCCCCCAATCCCCATCTGCTCTGCTCTCTGCACAAAGCCGGCAGGTGAGCGAGGGCTGGGAGCCTGGCACTGGGCCAGCTGGGGAGGCAGC
>NW_009710373.1:0-7756 GCF_000703405.1 Apaloderma vittatum | reverse complement strand
TTTTTTGGAAAAAATCAATCACTTTGGGGAAGCATCACTCATTTTTGAGAAGAATCGGTCATTTTAGGGGAGAATCACAAATTTTGGGTGAGAAACATTCATTTTGGGGGAGAATCACAAATTTTTGGGGAATATCGCTCGTTTTGGGGGGAGAATCACTCATTTTGGGGGAAGAATCACTCATTTGGGGAAAGTCACAAATTTGGGGGAGAATCACTCATTTTTTGGGAGAATCGCTCATTTTGGGGGGAATCCCTCATTTTTAGGGAAGAATCACTCATTTTGGGGGAAAATCACTTGTTTTGGGGGAAAATCACTTTTTTGGGGGGAGAATCACTCATTTTGGGGGAAGAATCACTCATTTTGGGGAAAGTCACTCATTTTGGGGGAGAATCATCCATTTGGGGGGAGAATCATTCATTCTGGGGGAAAAATCAATCATTTTGGGGGAGAATCACTCATTTTGGGGGAAAAATCACTCATTTGGGGGGAGAATCGCTAATTTTTGGTGGAAAAATCAATCATTTTTGGGGAAAAATCAGTCATTTTGGGGAAGAATCACTCATTTTGATGGAGAATCACTCATTTTGGGGGAGAATCACTCATTTTTGGGAGAAAGTCCCTCATTTTTGGGAGCAAATCATAAATTTAGGGGAGAGAATCATTTTTGGAGGAGAAACACTCATTTTTAGAGAGTATTGCTCATTTTTTGGAGGCATTGCGCTCATTTTAAGGGGGCACCATTCATTTTTGGGGGAAAAATCCCAGCTTTCGGACTTCGAAAGCACAGATTTGTGGCCACAAATCACCTATTTGAGGAGAATTTTGCCCGTTTTTGGGAGGTTCTTCACCCATTTTCGGGCTCCTCCGGAGCCACCAAGAAAATAACGGCTGCGCAAGCTCATCTCGTAGCACTTTATCATAATAAATGGCCATGAATTAATACTAAATTACAATGAATCCTTTATGAAATTACAGATTACATTCACACCAGATTGGTATCGAAAAATAGGCTTTTTCTGCCCATCTTTTTTGTGTTTTTTTTCTTTTCCCCCCACCCCCCCGGCTGCTGTTTTGTTTGTTCTCACCCAATGAAGGAAAAAACACCTTTTTTTCCCCGTTTTGTCCTGAATCGGTACCAAAAAACACGGGGAAAGTCTCACTCCCCACCTCTGCGTCCAGTCTCAGCCCTTAAGAACGAGGATGGGGGTTCTCTCAGCACATAAATTAAAAGATTTTGGGGGGGATTTCCTCATTTTTCATTAAGTTGGAGTCAAACGGCCGCAGCATCAGTGGGTCAAGAGCGCGAAACCCTCCTCAGATCCAACCCAACGCAGATTTTGCGTTGGTTTTCCTTTTCTCTTCCAGTGAATTGGGTTTTTTTTTCAGGAGGGAACTCCCAACAAATCCTCAGTCCTGGGGTTGCTCATGGGGTTTGGTTGGTTTGGGGGTTGATTTTTTTTCTTTCCGCACCGAGGAATCGGGGCGACGGATCTGGCGTTGCGCGGGAAACGCCTTCCTTGAGGCAAAAAACGTGTTTTTCTTACCAAAAGCAAAGGGGAGAAAAATTAAAACCTGGGGGAAAAAAAGGAAAATTTCATCTGGCCACAATATGTGCCTTGTAAACACGCGTCCTTCAGCTGGCGGAGACGCCGCTGGCGCCTCCGCTTCGCATTTTCCTCGACGATTTTGTCTTTCTTGCCCTTTTTTTTGGCATTTCGAGGCAGGGAGGGGGGTCGCGTTGTCCGGTGCTGTCCGTGATTTGGAGGAGCTACTCCAGCGAGTCACTGTGGTCCAAGCCGAGGTCAGCGGTGGGCGCCCCGCCGGGCTCTTCCTCCAGCTCGTCCTCCTCTTCCTCCTCCTCCTCCATCTCCTCCTCGTCCTCCTCCTCCTCCTCCTCCTCTTCCTCGGTGCCGTCGAGGGAGTCGTCGTGGGCGGCCAGCATGGCCTGCTGCATGGCCATGGTGGCCGTGGCCGACGAGAGGGGTTGCAGGTTGTCCATGCTGAGCGAGCCTGAAATTAGGGGAGGAAAAAAAACCCAAATGAATAAGGACTCTCTAGGTGATACAAAATGGGCCAAAAAGTGAATAAAAGTCCCCCTGTGAGGTGTCCCACCTGCCCCAGCCCCTCCCCAAGCTCCAACCCTCAACATTTCAGCTCGTTTCTCTTCATTGACTAAGCAGGAGCTGTGATTTTTGAGCGAGTGATGCCAAAGCTGGCTGGGCAGACCTGCTCTTCTTCTTCATTTCCACCTTCCATCCTGTCTGCAGCTTGTCTTGGCCCTTCCCATCTCCACTGTCTTCATCTTCTCGTGATCTCCTCTGCTCCTCCTCATCGACATCTCACCGTGGTGATGAGAACATCTCTCACCATGTCTGTCTTCTCATCTCCAGCTTCGCTGCTCTTCACCTTCATCCTCAGTTCTCTCTTCATCTTCTCTTCATCTTCTTCTTGTCTTGTTTCATCTGTCTTCTCATCATCTTTCTTTTTCTTTCATTTCCTCTCCCCTTTCATCCCCACTCCAGCACCTCAGCAGACATCCCAAGTGACGGGCAATCCTTGAGGGCTGTTCCAACATTTTTGTGATGGCCAGCTGGAAGAACCTTCTTGCATGAGCCTCTTCAACATTTTTTCCCCGTAAAGCGCTCTTAGAAATCCTTAATGACCAATTAAGGCCAATTAACGTCCGCCCAACCCCAGTTTGTCCTTACCGTCAGGATTTGTCCCCGAGTTGCCGCCCTGCTGCTGCAGGACCCCCGCAGCGATGGAGTTGGGCCAAAAACGTTGGGTGGGCCGGTGCTGAGATTTGATCTTCTTGGCTTTGGGGGCCGGGGCGGGGTTGCTGGTGTCGTGTATCTGCTGGGGGTGCGCCGCCGGGCGTTGATGAACCTATCGCAGGCAAAGAGCAGCCGGTAGAGAAAAAGAGGAGTTACACGACAATTCAATGAGGCGCAACACAAAGCCCCTTCAAAATTGGGCCAAAAACCCCTGATTTTGCCCTATTTTATCCCTTATATTATTACATTATTTTTTCCAGACGAGCTGGAGGCTGCTACACCCCGAGTTTGCCAGGAGAGGGCACTGGGACATCACCAATGAACCATCTCCGAGGTCTTCTCCCAAAACACTGGCTTAATTCCCCCCTAGAAAGCGTTATCCACCACCAAAATAACGCAAGGAAACACTACAAGAAGCTCACCAGTTGTTGACTTGCAAGAGGGTGAGGTTGGTTTGGGCAGCGATTTGTCTCTTCTCGTCCTCCGTGGGGTAGGGGTGCTAGGGAAAAAAAGAAAAAAAAAGATCCAAATGAGAGATGGGGCAGTAAAGTGACCTCATCATGTGCAAAAGGGCAGCCTCGAGTGGAAATAAAATGTGAAAAAACCCCACTCTTTTGTTCATTTTCCCACCCCCAAGTTGAGTGGATGCGGCAAGAGGCCACCCTGAAATACCTGCAGTGAGAAACCACTGGCAACAGCCTTCTGCCAGCTGTGCCAAAATCCTCCTTTCCAACCTCAGAAATGACATTTATGCTCAAAGCAGCCTCACGTATCATTTTGGCGTTGATCCGCATGACTCGTTTTCCAGCTTTTTGCCCCCAATGGAACGTGGTTTCCTTGACAAACCCCCTGAAATCAGGGTGTGCTGGAGACGTCTGTCCCAACGGGGGCACAAAAATGGTTAAAACAATTTTGGGGGCAAAATTATGACCGTTTTTGGCACATTTTTCCCAGCAGCCCTTCCCCTGCTGGTGCTACCACGCTTCCAAGCCCAATAAAATGAGCATCAGAGCCTATTGGGTTAAAAACCACCTCAGCTATGGTGTCAGGTGGAGAAATCCCACTGGAAGCATCTTTGGACCGCACGGACCAGCTGAGAGCAAAGGTTCAACTGTGCAGGAGAGGTAAATTTCTTCATTTTTTTGCTCCACTTTTCGTTCTCCCAGCACCCAGCAGGAAACATCGCCTCGGTTTCTGGTCTTCTAAATCCTTTTCCGTTTGCGAATCGGCAATCCAGCTCACAAAACGCGTAGGAGATGCACGACACAGCTTGGGCTGGTGGCCTGAGGCAGTGATGCTCTTGTCCTTGACACAATGAATCCAAAAATCTTGGCCATCTTGAGGAAAAAAGGGGTTTTTATAGATTTTTGCTTCAGCTCAGATGCAGAACTCCTTGCATGAAGAGATCTTCCGAGCAGTGTCCGTCCACCTACATCTTCAACCCCCAAAATGGGGCGATTTTGTGCTGGTTTTTGACTGTAGGGGCAGATTTTGCACCCTGGAAAATGATGATTTTGGAGTTGTTAATTGGGAAAAAAATGCTCCGGCACCCATCAGTGATAATTTGTGGAAGTCTCTGTCTGGTTTTGTTCACTTCATGCATCGAAGGTTTGGCTGCCTGCTGGGAAAAAGGTCATCTCCAAAATACTCCCCAAATAAAACCCAGCATGCTTTGTGCCTCCAGACAAAGCACCACCTCGATTTGTTTGGTTTGGGGCGGGGGGTTTGGCCTTTTTTGTTTGGTTTGGGGGGGGGGGTTTTGGCCTTTTTTTCCCGTTTTTGGGAGCTGCAGTGCTCACCATGAGATGCTGGAAGAGCCATGAGCGCATGATGTTGGTGGCGTGTTTGGGCAGGACACCCCGCTTGTTCTTGGACTTCTTGTCCTCGCCGTCGAGGAGGGAGGTGAGATCCAGGTTAACCTGCCGGGGGAGAGCGACGAGGGGAGAATGAGCAAAACCAATCCAAAAAATGAGCAAACTCAACCCTAAAATGAGCAAAACCAGCCTAGAGAAGGAGCAAATCCAAAGAACAGACAAAGTCAACTCAGAAAAAGTGCAAAGCCAACACCAAAATGAGGAAAACCAACCCAAAGAACAAGCAAAACTAGCCCAGAGAAGGAACAACCCCAAAAAATGAGCAAAATCAACCCAAAAATGAGCAAAACCACCCCAAAGAATAAGCAAAGCCAACCCGGAGAAGGAGCAAAACCAAAGAACAAGCAAAATCAACCCAAAAAAAGGGCAAAGCCAACCCCAAAGAATAAGCAAAGCCAACCCAGAGAAGGAGTAAAATTAGCTCAGAGAAGGAGCAAAACCAAAGAACAAGCGAAATCAACATGAAGAAAGAGCAAAACCAGCCCAACAAGCAGCAAAACCACCTCAAAGAACGAGTAAAACCAATCCAGAGAAGGAGCAAAACCAAAACAAAATCACCCCAAAAAAAGGGCAAAGCCAACCCAAAAATTATCAAAAACAACCCAAAAATGAGCAAAACTAACCCTAAAATGAGCAAAAACAACCCAAAAATGAGCAAAACCACCTCAAAGAATGAGTAAAACCAACTCAGAGAAGGAGCAAAACCAAAGAACAAAACCACCCCCCAAAAAGTGGAAAACCAATGCAAAAATGAGCAAAACCACTCCAAAGTATGAGCAAAACCAACCCAGAGAAGGAGCAAAGCCAAAGAACAAGCAAAATAAACCCAAAGAATGAGCAAAATCACCCCAACAATGATTAAAAACAACCCAAAAATGAGCAAAACCACCCCAAAGAATGAGCAAACCAAAGAACAAGCAAAAGAAGCAAAAAATTAGCAAAACCAGCCCAACATTGAGCAAAAACAACCCGAAAAAGAGCAAAACCACCCCAAGAATGAGTAAAGTCAACCCAGAGAAGGAGAAAAACCAAAGAACAAACAAAACCAACCCCAAAAAAGGGCAAAGTCAACCCGAAAATGAGTAAAATCAACCTAAAGAATGAGCAAAACCAGCCCAAAAAAACAAGCAAAACCAAGGAATGAGCAAAATGAACCCAAAGAGTGAGGAAAAAAGAACCCAGAAAAGGAGCAAAACCACATTAATGAGCAAAGTTAACCCCCAACAAGTGTAAAACCAACCCAAAAATGATTGAAAACAACCCAAAAATGAGCCAAACCAACCCAAAAAAACCAAGGAAACCCAAAGAACAAGTAAAATCAACCCAAAAAGAAGTGTAAAACCACCCAAAAAAAGTGCAAAACCAATCCAAAACTGAGCAAAACCAACCCCAAAAAACCAAGCAAATCCAAAGAATGAGCAAAACTAATGGAAAAAAATCAGAAAAGCCACCCCAAAAAATTACCAAAACCAAGGCAGAAAAGGAGCAAAACCAAAGAGTGAGCAAAACCAAATGAAAAAATGAGCAAGACGAGCAAAACCAAGCCAAAAATTATCCAAGCCAACCGGAAAAATGAGCGAAAACAACCCAAAAATGAGCGGAATCAAGCTGAAAACCAAGCAGAACCAATCCCAAACGGGAGTGGGGTGAGTCCCAAGAACAAGTACTCGCTGGGAGAGTCCAAAATCCCTTTTGTCCCCCACCAAAAAATGGCATTAAGTCCACGTTTTGCCCATTTTTGTTTAACATCTCCTTTCAACGAGGACGCAGGAAATCTCAGCACTTGAGTTAAAAAGGGAATTTTTATTCTTTTATTTCTTTTCCCCCCCGAGCTCTTCATCAAAATCGCTGCTCCTGGATGAATTAAACATCAGGCCGGCAGGTTCCGGCGATTCCCCCGGGCTCTGGCTTGAATCAGTCAGGCCGGTGGCATGGGAAGAGCACGCGGAGGTGCTTGTCCGGGGCTCCCTCCCTGCCCCGATATTCCCCGCGCACGCGTTTTTCCCACCGCGGAGCATTCGCCATGACATCAGAGCCCGCCACGGAGAGAAATTTTTTAAAAATGCCATTTCTTTTGAATTTTTTTTTCTCAGCCGCGTGGGGAAAACCCGTGTGGATCGTCGCGACGACAAAAAAATAAGGGGTGAAAGCGGCTGGAAAATCCCCCAAAATCCAGCAAGCAAGGGGGGAGGAAAAAAAATAATTCGATTTTCCCAGGAGCGCTGCGGTTGCTGAAGGGGCCGGGTGCTGCCGTGATATTCCAGATCCAGAATTCAAAAACAATAAAATGTATCGTATCCTATCAGACCTTCTAGATTCTAATTCTAGATTCTGTGCTCTATAGTCTGTTCTGGGTTTTAATTCAATATATTCTGTCCTATATTCTGTGTTCTATAAACTGTATTTTAATTCTATATTCTGTTTTCTCTATTCTCTATTCTCTATTCTCTATTCTATATTCTATAATCTGTATTCTAATTCTATATTGTGTGTTCTCTATTTTATATTCTATATTCTATATTCTATTTCTATATTTTCTGTTCTATATTCTAGCCCTATATTGTGTCCTATATTCCATGTTCTATATTCTATATTCTGTGTTCTATATCCTATGTTCTACATCCTACACCCCACGTTCTGTATTCTCTATCCTGTATTTCGCATTCTGCCTCCTGCATTGCGTTCTCCAAGTTTTATTGTCATTCTCTTCTCATCTTTTCGACACTTTTCTGACAGAATTACAGAACTACACCGTTTCCCGGCCCAGCATCGCTCCCGTTCGTCAGGGCGCCGCCCCACTTTGGCAGGTTCCCCCAAAAGCTTTAATTTAATCAACTTTTCTCATAAATTCAAAAATCCAGGCTACCTCCCTGGCTTGAATTTACCAAAACCCTGATCTTTTTTGTCGTTGTTCCCATCTCACCTGGGCGTTGGGGATGGGCAGGGCGCCGGGGGCGATGGCTTGGGCGAGGACCTGGCCCTGCGACGTCACCATCGTCACGGGCTGGTACAAAGCTCCACCTACAGAAACCAAAAAACAAACGGGTGTGAACCCAAACCCCTTCGAATTTTCCCCAAACCCACGCCCAGCTCTCCGGATCGCTA
>NW_009710372.1:57418-87102 GCF_000703405.1 Apaloderma vittatum | reverse complement strand
GTCATTCCACCATGTCTCCGTGATGCCAATTTGGGGCATTCCACAGGAGTTCATATTTCTTTGAGTCTCCTTGGGCTTCAGCAACACACTGCTCCCAGGCCAGGGGCCGGAGGATGCCCACAGAAGATATGAGCCGTCACAAACCTCATCGCATTTTTGCTTCCAGCACAAACTCCTCTAACAAGTTAACGACAGCAAACGGCTTTTAAAGAAGTATGAGTCATTACGGGTCACACCTAGTTCCTCGCAGAAGAGTAGACAACCAGCCTCATGAAACTGATGTATCAATGTCATTTAAAGGACAGCTAGAAAGCCTTCCAACAGCAAGCTGGTACAGCAGGGATAAGAATCTAACAGTAGTGGTTAGGATTTAGGTGTCAGCCTACAGTGACAGTTGGTCGAGGCAGTGCTGCGCACCTTGGCTCCTCCAACAGCCCCCAATACTGTGCCACGAAAAGCCGAGGGAGGCAGGGAAGCTGGGGTGGCCACGCATAGGGCTCACCACAGGCAGCTGGGTCTGAAATCCCACCTGAGGAACCACTCTGTCCCATCCTAGATATTTCTCTGCATTCTTAAAATGATTTTTCTGTGTAAGAGAGTGAGCTTTACCATGAAGTCACAATTATACATGAGCTGTGAAACTGTTGGTGCCCACATAAAGATTGAGGTGAAGGAATGGGTCTCTGCAAGCCTTAAAGTAACTCAGTAATGAGATGAATTCCAGACCTTCATGTGGTCAAAGGCAGCTTTGAGCATCACACTACCAACATCCCAGGAGCACAGAAGAACATTAGACACCTGGGAAGGTGAGCACGATTTGCCATGACATATTTTCAGATTTAAGCACTTACATTTTCAGTTGGTGTCACTAAATGCTTAAACTCATACACTAAGAGAGTAGAACACAGATAAACACTCTTCACTTTGTTCCTGTAGACTCTGGTGTCTTATAAAAATCTTCTTTTTCTCTAGATTTCATGTGACAGACATGGGAGATAGTGTGGGAAATGCTGTTTTATTTTCTTTGATTTAACAAGTATCTACTATAATTTACGTTTAAATTTTCTTCCAGAGATCAATCAAATCCACCTGAGGTGAAATTTACTAAATAACCTAAATAATTATTGCAAAAATAGAGAACCTCGTTATTCTATTTTTGAAATTTTCACTCAATTTATTTACCGGCATTTCCATCTTTTTCCTTAAAACTCAACTTTCTATAAATGAACCTGGTTTTAAGGACAAATTTACTGAAGTATGCTGTGAGTGTGTAAAAAACCCCAAGCATTGCTGTCTTTTTGAATCTATGAAACAAAATATTTCCATATTTTTGTTTCCACTCATACTGTTACTAGGAGACCATAGATACCTTGGGCTGAACTGAAGCCTGAGCACTAAACCTTCAAGATACATCCAATATTCACACCAAATGCAGACGGAGACAAAGGTCCAAACTGATCAGCCCATGCACAGGGGTATTTGACCACCTGTGCAACTAGATGTCACAGCACTTACAGCCCGGCACACACTTCATTGTCCTAACTGGAGGTTTTTTTAGGAATGCCCACAGGACTATGGGATGATGAAAGTCTCCTCCTAAATTTAGTAAAACTAAAAGTCACTGGAAGATAACAGTTATTTCTTACCAGCTAATGAGACTTTGACATCGGTTTTGGCTGGAATTTAAAATAATGAACTACTAAAAAAACAAACAAACAAACAACAACACAACACTCAAACAAACAAAAAAACACAACAAACCCCCCAAGCTTCATAAAGTCCACTCTGCTTCAAAACCAGTCAATCTAAATATGTAGAAACTAGCCCTGCTGATTAGACAGATGAAGGACCCATCATTTCGTATACTTCCATTATTCAACGAGTCCTTTCTCTTCTAATTCCTGCTTCTATCTTCACTGTTTCTACCATCTCTGGTTTTTAGCACTTCCTTAGAGTAAGCAAAAAGAAAGGTCTAAGTTTACTACTATATAAGTTCTAAGTCTCTTGCAATTTCTTCAACAACAGATTGTACTTTTGTGCTTGTCCAAAATTTCAAATGTTATTTGGCTCATGCGCTCACAAATGCTGACTTAATTAAAATACCCATACAAAAGTAACTTGCAGTTTGGTAAAAGTAACCTACCTGCTTTTTCCTGATATTCTTAGAATGGCTCACAACCAGTACAGGAACTTAATTTCATTGTGATACCTTTATTTTTGCAGTTCCCCAAAACCATCATTATTTTCTGCTAAATGTTGTGGGATGATTAGCCAAGTATCTGGCTAACATAACACAGATTCAGCTGAAGACATTTCACCTTAAAACATTCTGAGCATTGTGCCATGCACTGTTTCCACATTGTGTGTAACACTATGAAGAACCTGAACTTGTGTGCTCAGAGGTGAAGAGCCTCGCAATGTGGGGACTCAGCTGCTTCATTAGAACACTAATTGGCATAATGAGGTACTCCTGTTGCAAGCAATAGGAATTCGGAGTACGGGGATACATGTTAAAATTCATGAAACAAACCATAAAATTATTTTTTTTAATAATAGATTTTAACACATTCATCTGTATTTATTATGGTTTTCATCCAAATGATCTATTTTAGGGGGCTGGTTAGCTCAGTCAGTTTGAGTGTGGTGCTGCTAACACCAAGGTCACGAGTTCAATTCCCATTCGGTCCCCATGTGTTGCCTGATCTAGTTGAGAGGCATCCCTGCCCATAACAGGGAGGTTGGATTAAATGATCTCTAAGGTCCCTTCCAGACTAGGCCATTCTATGATTCTATGATTTTTTGATAAATAAGAGCTTACATTTTCTCCTGCACTGCAACACTTCCTTCAATCTATTCTGTTAGCTTGCTGGCTTTTTGACCTTTTAATATTCTTCCTTCACATGTAATTTGTTCTTACCCTGCACTTTTTTCCACTTGTAAGAATATGTATTTGTAGTAATTTCAAATGTTAAATCAGGATAAGTAAAATAAGAAAGAAAGTCTCCTTCACACATTTCCATAATACATGTTGTATCAAACTTCAGAATAGAAGCTTGAAGAATATTAGCGTGTAACAATAAGTTTTATATTTCAGATCAGAAATATGTCACCCAGAGGCTGCTCTCTCTAATCTCTGATGGGCTGTGATAACTGGAGGTCATCAGGATGTTCCTGATGACTGGCAAAAAGGCAAATATTACATCTGCCTTCTGAAGAATGGAGGCTCTGGGGGACAGCAGGCTGGCCATGGCCTCGCAAAACCAAAGAGAATAGCCTCATGGAAGCTGTGTCTAAGCACATGAGGGACAAGGTAACTGAGAAGAGCCAGCATGGATAAGCAAGAGCAGCTTGGCCAACTTGTTTGCCTTCTGCTCCTTCTCTGCCTTCTTCCCTAACTCTACAGATCGGGGCGAGGAATGGAAGCTGTTTACATTGACCTCAGCAAGGCTTCCAACGTGGTGCCATCACCAACAAGCTGGAGCACAGGAGAGGGTGCATCCCCACTGAGACTCCAGGTAGCACCAAGCTGGGAGAACAGGCTGACTGACTAGAGAAAAGAGCTGTCTCCAAATACTAATATCAGTACTTCCAACGCCCTAAGAAAGAACTACTCAACACAAAACTCACTTCACCTCATACATTATGTTAAAACCCCTCCAAGTTTACTTACCGAACAAATGTCCGCTAAGTGATTTCTGCAGGTGCAGATACATCTTATAATCAAATGCAACTGCACACAAAGGATTTATTAAAACTGAGACATCTGAACTTTATTCCTTTGCTGTGCTTTGACCTCAAGTTTAGTTCATTTGCTAAAGTCATTATTAAACAACAATGTTCCGCACAGATTTAAGCAGACGTAGTATTTACATTAATGCAATATCCTTGGGTTAAAGGAATTAGAAATGCTGAAAATCCCATTCCTCAGCTTCTTTGAAGATCTACAGTATAGTCTAGGGATTTCTAAGAAAAAGCAGTACCATTTTAACAGCAGTCTGATTCTCAAATCATTTGAAATTAAATAAACTGGCAGAACTTTAAAAATCTCCGAGACTGAAAGTCATGCAATTAATGCCACTGCCAGCTACCATCAGATAATCAAAGTTCAATTTTTGATAAGATTTTAAATTAAATGCACTCTTAGTTATAACAAACAGATTTTTTTACTTTTTTGAAATGGGGAGGGAATCTGAACTCCCCCAATCATTAAGGCATAGCTCCCAACAGGCTGTGTTCTCAGACCAGATACTCGGAGTATCTACCTCAATATCAGACATAAAATGTCACACGCAATAGATCTAAAGTGGTCGTTACAACTTAAGCCTCATTTTTTTTTTCAGGAATTTGGCCAAAAAAACCTTGAAAAATAACTTTTTCCAGTAATCTTAGGACTGCAACAACACACTGATAGTCATCAACACAAACACTGCAGGTCTACAAGGTGTGTCTTACGACAGCTGCAGGACTGAATTCAACTTACAACACAAGGAACTAAGCTATCACTAAACACCTCTGCAAAGGCTGGAGTCTTATGGAAAGCAGAACATATCTAACCAAGTATTTAAATGACCACATGGTAATGACAACTCACATAGGAAGCAAATTCAGACTGCGTAGGTTCATGAAGAAGTCCAACATTTCATAACTTCTGACTTCTTGACTGTATAAACTTAACTTCCTCTAACATCATTAATAGAATCTGGTAACAGAAGCTGACAATTACTTTCTGTAAGAAACACCACATTTGGGAAAACAGAAAGCCCACCTAGCAGAGAGCTTTACATTTGGGAGTTGCTAATAACAGGTGTTTGGGGAAATGGTATAAGATATGCAAGGAGAGAGTAATTATTCCCAGCAAACCTTTCACTTTGGGACTTTCCAACCAGAGGCTACACGTGGACCAGCAACCTAACATATACCGAAGGTCCTACCTCTTCCATGATCTAACCCTTCAGTCCTCTAAAAACCTCTCTGAACCTATCAGTTTTAGAATTTAATTTTATAGTAAAGAAAAAAAATTAAAATTACATTTATTTTAAGTCTGCCACTAAAAAAAAAGAAATGGTGCTGCTCCCCCTCCCATTCTTGGAAAATTTTGCAGTGGATTATTTTTCAACCTTCTTCCTAAAATTCAAAACATTTTGTGTGAAACTCTGTCTGTATCCCGTGTCTTACATGAATAATCCACAAAAACACGATGAGGTGGCAGGCACCCAGTCAAGGAGATTGCTATCACATCTTTTTGCAAGTAAACATAAACATTGTTGACATGGTGATGCACATGCCAAAATACAGAGTCAGATTATTAAAAATGCTAGACGTTTTGAACACACTTTGGAAAAAAAACAAAAAAAACCAATGTTGGGTTTGTTTCTAGCGAGGTTTTGGTAGCAGAGGGGGTCCTGTGGGAAGTTTCTAGAGGCTCCTGAGAAGCTTCTAGAGGCTCCTCAGCTACAAGTCAGACCCAAGGCTGAGCCAATTGGCACCTCTGTGATCAACATATTTAAGAAAGGAAAAAACTGCTGGACAATGTCTTGTGTTTCGGAGAGGAATGGGACATGAGAGGAACAACCATGCAGACAGAAAAGTCAGTGAGAAAGGAGGGGCAAAGGTGCCCCAGGGCAGAGATCCTGCTGCAGCCTGTGGTGAGAGGGTGAGAGGTCGGTCTGACCTCCCGAAGCACATGGGGTTCACGGTGGAGCAGATTCCTGCCTGCAGCCCGTGGAGGACGCCACGTCAGAGCAAGGGATTGTGTCCGAAGAAGGTTGTGACTCTTAGGGAAGCCTGTGTTGGACTAGTCCATCGCTGAGAGGATTGCACCCTGCAGATGGGACCCAGGTTGGAGCAGTTTGTGAGGAGTGCAGCCCCAAGGTAAAGACTCACGTTGGAGAAATTCATGGAGGACTGTCTCCTGTGGGAGGAATGCCACGATGGAACAGAGGAAGACTTGAGGAGTCCTCTCACTGAGGAGGAAGGAGTTGCAAAGACAGCATGTGATCAACTGACCACAACCCTCGCTCCCCGCCCCCCTGCACCACTAAGGGAGAAAAAGTAGAGAAATTGGGAGCAGAGCTGAGCCTGGGAAGAAGGGAAGGGTGGGGGAAAGGTGTTTTTAAAATCTGATTGTATTTCTCATTATCCTATTCTGATCTGATTGGTAAATTGTTAACGGTTTTGTTGTTTAAAAATCAGTGTGTTTCACCCAACTTGACTCTGTTCCTCACCTGTGACCATAACTGGTGAGCAAGCTCTCCCTGTCCTTTGTCTTGACCCTCAAAAGCCTTTTGTTATATTTTCTCTTCTCCATCCCAAAAAAGGATTGAGTTAGGAGTGAGTGAATGATCTGTGTGGTGTTTAGTTGCTGGCTGGGTGGCCCTAAACCATGACAAAAAACATATGTCTATATTAAAAAAATGTTTCTTCTTAGGGATTGCTCCTAAAAGGAAAAAGAGAAAGAGGGAATCCTTGACTAAAAATATACAGATGCTTTTTTAACTCTACTGCTGCTAAATAGCTGCATTATCCCTCATATGCCTAATATTTTGTTTGCAATGTTTTGCACTACATTTCCTTTCTTGAACCCTGGGCTAATGTAGTTCTTGCAGGGCAAAAAGTCTTTCCATGAAGGAAATAACCTGTTATCAAGCTATTATATATTTCACTGAGTTCCATTTATCACAACAATTCCCTCATCCTGCCATCCCCAACAGATTTGCTGCAGACCTCTTGCTGCAGAGGAGGGAATTTATGTAGCAACATAACGTCCCTGCGAGGGTCCCTGACTGAGCTTTCTGCTGCCATACAGAGATCAGCTCTCCCTGCCCCTGTCTCCCCACACCCAAGACATCATCTCACTCCCAACACATCTGGAAAGGGCCTCTGTAGACAGCAGACCTTTGACAATCCACTACTGTGGCAAGGATAACCAAAATTTAAAAGTTCCTTTTGTGGGCTGTATAGTGAGGGTTTCTGAGCCACAAGTGGCCTCCTGGCATCCTCCTGCCCTTCTCTCCCTCCCCACTTCTAAACATCAGCAGCTGCATAAAGATACCTTAGAGCACCTGGAAGGACAGAAGCTTTAATGGTGAAACGGGTAAGTACAGGCAAGGGTCAATATGAGAGAGTGATGCCTTGCAATTAGTAGCAGAGCTCAGGAAAATATGGCAATGGCTATGAAGCTACATATATGCATTCATTGTATTTCTTAGTCTCCGTATTATACATGTACTCAGCAAAGAAACAGTTTTTCTTCTCTTATTAACACTTTTTATGGTCTTTGGTAATTCTTCTGCAGGAAGCTAACTCGTACATTAGCAACTAGTACATTGGGAGAACAAGACCTTGAAATATTCCTCCTCCCAAGGCCACTGAGTACAATGACACACAATATAGCCTGGTTTTTCTTAAAGCACTATCCTCCAGAAGCATTTAACTGCCAGACTTCTGCAGTGACAGTCTGCAAGACTAAAACTAGCAAGCAACACCTTTCCTTACACCTCATCACATGACGGGAAACAAACATAAATAGGTAAATACAATATGTTCCTACAGGTGGAGTCCAGATACTTTCATCTTCATAACTGACATGTAATTTGTTACTAGCATTATAGTTCGCTTTCTGCATAGTTAAAAAGACGGCCACCTCTAAACATGTTCCTTCATAACCCAGTCTAGCCTGAATCGAATTATTTCATGTCTGTGCTACAGATAAATTATTTTATCAGGCACCATTATATTACCAGATGCCTGTTTATTTTAGCACCCTTCTGCATAGACAACAGAAACCTTTGAGTGGATCCATCTCATAACTGTTATTCTACATTTCACCCAGGAGTATCACAAACTCCTTCACAGGCCACATCTCTCCCTCCTGTGCTACTGGAGGAGCTGATTGCAGGCTGGATGGCCAGACTGGAAGATAAAGCATCAGGCCATATTTCTCTTCTCCCCCCGCACACAAACACTGCTGTGCAGTTCTTAACAGACATGCAAAGCAATCACAGCCACTTCTGCCCTCTCAACAAAGTTTTGGAATATATAAAATCAGGTGCATTTAAGTCAATTTGCTAATTTGAACACAACAAAGGATAAAATTAAATCTGCCAAAGTTGCATCACAGTCCACACACAAAATAATCCATTCATTTAGGATCTTCATTCCTCTTGCGTAATAGAAGCAGGAATAGTCCTTCACTTATGCACAAACACCCAGACTGTAGGTCCCAGGGTTGCATTAACACCACAGAGCGTACAACAGGGGTGTACACAGCTAATACAACCCAACTTACACAACACTCTGACAACCTGCTTGGAAGCTTATCATCACCTCGCTGGCTCAGTTCTAGCTCAGCTCAACTATCTCAGCTACTCTTCTTGCTGCAGCAGCGTGGCTGAGGACAAGGGATAACTTCTCCCCAAAGCAAGGCTCTGGCTTGGCCACAGATGCCAAAGGCAGTGCCCTGGATGCACTGAAGCCACAGCGATTTCAGCAGACCTAAGGTAGGGAGAGGCAGAGATTCTTCTTCAAATTGCCAAGGATCTGACTGCTTCTATTTTGGTATCCCTAATTACAAACACGACTATTTTTGGTCCTAAACTGTTCTGAGTTTTTTTTAAAATTAGCCACAATGTTTTACTTGAAGACTCCCTGGCAGTGGGCAGCTCCACAGGCTAGCAGCCTGCTTGCTAAAATAACGTTTATCAGCTACTCACTTGATCACAATAACATTTCTGACACTTCAAACTTGAGTCTCAATTCACAAAAATATTTTTTTAAAAAGCGCCTCTGCATTAGCAGCTCTCACCCAACATCCCAAGTCTGTGAACTGATGCTGATGTTCAGTAAGAACCATTTATGCCAATGAAAGGGAATTAAAAACAAACACAAAACCCCTTTGCCTGCCACAGTGGCTATGGAGCATACAAGGCCATCGCCATCGATTCCTTTCGAGCTATTCATCAAAATTCTGGCAACCAAACTAAGGCCCAGCTTTGTTGCAAACAGAACAATAAAGAAAAAGGAAGTTGAAAATTAAGGAAGAAATGCTCACAGACAATAGATGGGTTTAAGTTTTTTTTAACTTATTTTTTTGCCAACAATCCAGGCAGCAGGGTTTTCTTCACTGCATTGAAAAATTACTAATAAAAGTACTAACAAAATTATGTGGCTTTTTCTGATTAATTTCATGACTTCAAAATTTCAAGTGGTTCTTGAAATGTTCCATTATCTATCAGACCTTTTTTAGATATATGCAATGTTCATTAATGAAATTAGAACAGGACAAGGCACTTTCATCTTCATAAGCAGTAGCTGATCTTACTCAACAAAAACATCCAAATTAACTTACTTCTGCTGCTTGTGATCCTAGCTTGCCATCTTTTGATTTTTAAAATGAGCTCAACTTCCTTGAAAAACAACAGCAAAAAATCTCCAAGCAAATGCAAAACAAAAGTCCACCACGAACGAAAAATTCTCAACACTTTCTCCAGCCTAAGCCCACAAGATTTGCCTTCAGCAGACCAGGGCCAAAGAGTGCCTTGGCTGTATTTTTAAGCTAACAGGTGGCATAAGTCGGGGGTGCGATCACCAGAAGGTCCGCTCCCCATCCCATGAACCCCTAAGAGATGGACACCTCTCTCATGAGGTTATGGTCCAAGGGCTCGGTCACGCTTTCATTGTCACCAAGGAGGGACAGCACTACCCCACAAGGACCAAAAGGCTCACGCAGGGCAGGCAAGGCCAGTAAACGCAAGGTGAGATGCCAGGCAGGGATGCACAGAAGTGCCCCATGAAGAAGGGGATGGAGACCCCCAGGATCTCAGGGCAGCATCTCTCAGCCGAAGGTCACTGCCTTGCAGCAGCAACCGATCCCTTCTTTCCATCCATCATTTTGTGCTGGCATAGAAACTTTCAGAAATTAATGTTTTCTCAGAAATGAAGGGCTGGCACTTTGTATCAATTAATAAATTTTAAAATAAATAATACTACTTGTGTGACAAGGCTGGTAAGTGATTATGGAGATGCCTTATAAATCAGTATCAACTCACCATATTTTTAATTTAAAGCAATCAAGGATATGAAAGGAGAACATTTCTTCAGGGAAAGTAAAGTTGGCAGGACAGAAGGTCTCTTGAAATCTAGTAACAATGTTAGCACTTGCGCAGGAAGCGATGTAGCAGAATAATTATCCTTTCTGAGTATCTGGTGGCTTTGCTTATGCTAGCAGGTTAATTTTCTCTATTTTCTAAGCTCCCTTGCAGTGATGCACTGATGGCTGCTCTCCCTTTCTAAGCTGACAGTTTAACCAAATAACTGACACTACTGTTGTTATCATTAAAATAGTTTCGATTCAAGCTGTCACTGTTTAACAGTCATGGTCCATGTATATAAAAAGAAAACCCTTTAGAACTCATTTCAGAGATCTCTGTTAGCTCAAGAAATATTTAACAGCAGCAGCAGGCTACACAACAAGAAGGTTAAGCTAGTTAGTATTCGTGACAATTGCACTTAGTTATTCTATCCAATGGCAAGAACATCTTTGCCTTTATTAAGGGAACAGATTTAGTAAGAAACTGCACACAGCAAGAAATAAATGAGAGATGCACGGGAAACTCGTATTATTGTGGCATCTGCTAGAGCTATTTTAGAACGGTGTCCCCCTGTGCTGCTCCACTGATGGGCTTGTGAGTGTTCACTAAAATTAAAATCTATTTCTCAGGCATTTCTAAATAGGCCACGAAAACTTGGCAATTCTCAGTGTCTCTTTTTCATGTTCCCATCATTTTCTTCATCCATTTACAAAATGTCACAGCCTGTGCTTTGGAGCGGCCCTTGTGCCCTGGACCTGCTGTGAGAAAGGCTCTACGCTTCCCTCCTCCCCTGCCAAAGAAGATATTCCTTGTGGCGTGTCCTCAGTCCTCTTCCTCAGACTGGCCCCACAGACAAGAGTTTGCCCTCCTCAGACTGGACACCAGTATTAAACCTAATTTTTTTGTAAGGACAAAGCAGGTTCTTTGTTCCTAATGGCTTTGGGCATCCCATTTGCTTAACGCAAGTGAAGCCCTCTGCTTTGCCTATGTGCAGGAATCCCTTGCACAGGCAAGGCCTAATACTTATGTCCTATCCCTTTTTTTTTTTAAGGACTGATTCACTGTCACAAGAAGCAGAGTCCACCTTTTTTCAAAGTAAGCTGTTCAACTCACCATCCCATTAGGATGTGGCAGTCTGACCAGAGAGCCAGAAAAATATAAATGCAGAAATGGCTTCAAGCAAGTCTGTAAGCCCTCTGCTCCCCTTGGCAAATCCGAGCTACTCACACAGGCACTGAAATAATTTGGGCAGTGTGAAAATATAATCAACTGTAAGAGCAATGGTTGCATAAACCCAGCCATAACAAACTTCTAGGAAAACGCATGTACCATCTCTTGCCTTGATTTTTATTTTTATTTTTTAGTTGGAGTTACATGCTATGACAAAGTCTATGTTGTCTCAAGAGACAGAGAAAAAAGAAGTATTAGTAGTGTAAGACAGAGAACTAAAATGCTACGTCTGAATTTCAAACTAATAGTATAATCTAAAAGCCTTATTATGTGACTGGGTTTGGAACACAAAAAGAAGAAAATACCATGATTTGAATAGGTTGGACTTAGCAATATGAAGGATAACTGCTGAGCTGCTGACTTCTATTTCTGGAAAAAAAAAAAAAAATTCTGATCCTGGCTATACCAACACATTACTCTTAATGTTATCAGTCTCCACATAGTAGTATCAAAAGGGCTTTTCTTCTTCCTCACCAGGATGATAAAGAGAAAACCCATTCTCTTAGCTATATAAGCATTCCCATAAAAAACAAAAATCTGTATCACCAAAATCACCATTGGCTTATGCAGAGAAAATTATTTGCACACTGAAGAACAAAAGCACCAAACTGGAGAACAGAGCATGTGCTGTGGAGGGGGCTAGAATTATCTCACGCACCTGAACACCACTGGGCACTGAAGTCACACCAGGTATTTTGTCAGACACGCTGTGTCCAGGCCTTACTTGACACTGGCAGGAAATAATCAGGAGTTTGTGAGGCCTGTCAATACAGACCTTACACACTTCAAAAGGCTCTATCTGCGACAGCATACACCTAGTCTTCTTGCTCTAATGCAATGAAAATCTCAACTATTTTGCTGTCGCTGCAATACAAAACACTGTGACACAGCTAACCACAGCACTCACAGGCTAACAACAGCTTCTGTGCCGTCCCTTCTGGCGTGCTTCGCTGGTTAAGTGTTTTAACAGAGATTTCAGAAAGAAGGCAGAAAACAGTGGGATTACCACTCTGCAGCCTTACCTCCACCCAGTAGAAAAAGCAAGTAAGTAGTTTCCCTCCACTGAGGCACGGTAAGCGCTGCTGCTGTCGCAGGAACTTTTCCCTGGGCACGCCACACCGAGAAAAGACTCAAGCCTGCTCCCAAATCTACGTGCAGGAGCTGTGCTCCTCTGCCTTTGCAAAGGCAAATCTCAGTCCGGGCCCTGCATTCAAATCCTCTCAGTGAAAGCCTTCTATGCATGCACTCTTTGGTGTTTTGTTAGATTATCATGCACCTCTGGTCCACTGACAGAGAACACATCAATCGCAGCTGATGCCCAACAAGTCTTTTTTGAATACCCACCTCATGCCTGTCAGCAGCAGATCACACAGGAAAATATGGAAAACGGTTATAAAGCTGCTCTTCTTTTAGGACAACAAACAGCTACTGTTCCTTCTTTCCACATGTAATATGCATAATTGCTCACTTCTGGAAAAGCAACTAAAAAAATAAAACACGTTTTTCCCTGTTAATTCTCAGTCTATGCCTGTGCTTTTCTGAGAAGGGATCAGGGGAGAAAGTGAATGATAAAAATACAAACTGCAGCACGAAGAAAAGCGTACAACAATTTCCTTTGATTCTGGGAACACTAGAGGCGAGAAGAAACTCATCTGCCTGGGTATCTCAAGGACAGATTCCCACGTGAGACTCCAGCCCGGCTGTGTCACAGACACTGACAGATGGGTTTCCCCAGCCTTGAACAACCTAATGGAGCTTTTAGTCAATTTGCATACTGGCTGTCGCTGGGCGAAATGGGTATGTGTCAAGGACATTAAGCAGGCCAAGACAAAAGTGTAATAGCCTTGTATACAATACCACTCGTTACTGCTTGCTATTCCCAAACCCCCTCCCCCCAGAGAGGGGTAAAGAAAGAGAGAAGCGAGAAAGAGAGAAAGAAACAAACAGCCTCACTGGAAGCTGGTTCTGGGGCAGCGAGTTCCTGCTCCTGGGAATGGCCTGAAGCAACAAAACAGTTTTCTTGCAAAATGGGAGGACAAAAACGCTGCCCAGATAATTACTAGCTAGCTTCTTTTCTTTTTTTAAAGCAAAACGTTATTGAAGTCTCCCAAACCCTGCCTACATTAGTGATCTATTTCGGTCCCAGCCTCACAGAGAAGCATGTGGAGCCGATTCCAGTGTATGAATAAAGTCCAAAATAACACCACTAGATCCCCACGCAGGTACGAGATCCCAGCTGCTACCGATCTGCACAAGAGCTAAGCCTACGGCTAAGTTTTCTCAGGCCTGAGTCCAGATTTTCTTTCATATCTCCCAGCACCTTACACATGGCTGCGTCTTAATAAATTAACAAAAAGTTCAGATTGGACTTGCAACAAAAAATTTACAGCCTGATGTGAAATAGAAGGTCAAGCCCTGAGCGTGGCTGAATTACCTGCTCAGCTGTTGCAGTTCTCCCTCACCCTAGGGAAAAGCGCGTGTACTTCATATTTGCCCAGCAGTCCCCACAACCACCGGGCTAGGTTCTGCTCTCAGCCACATTAGAATAAGGCAGCTACCAGGATATAAGGTGTGACTGGAAAGCAGGGCTAGACTGTGATTTGTACAAAAATCAGCCTGTTCAAATCACTTGAAATTTTGTTGCCATGCCTTCTACTCCAGACTTGTTCCTTACAGTCTGTCTATAATACACATTGGAGGGTCTGTCACTGTTTAAACTCATTTTTTTTAACATTTACTAGAGATCAGATTAAAAATTAAGCATGCAAACAGAGGCTTCCCTGAGGAAAGCTACAACTCTGGCAACCAAACTCCGCACACAGCAGTATAAAACATACACTGAAAAGCATCGAACAGTATCTTTGACAACAACAAAAACTATGCCAAAAAGGTGCAGAATTTAACCCAGTTTAGCCATACTACTTCAAGACTGAACGAATATGCTCTTACGTGATGCTACTAGACACTAGAGATCCCTGGCAGGGAAGGGTGTGGAGATGAGTGATCTGTTGATGACCCCCTTGTTCATGTTGAGTAAACATCTATGAGGAGAACACACAGAGGACTGAAACTCCTGGTTTGGAGTGCACCTACCTCAGTGCTATTTCTCATTTTGTCAATAATTGGCTGGGTGATTTCAACTAAGCTGTCACTAGGGAATTCCATTTCTTCTAAGCAAAATGAAAACAATAACTTGGTTTTACGCACTTCGGAAATCTTTCGATAGAAAAGCCCTGAAAATTAATGTCATTGTCAGCAATACTGTTCTACCACCTCCATAGTTACTCAAAATCAAACCCAAGAGCAATGCACAAAAGAGCTACCTACCAGCTACCTGCAAATCTAGGCCAAAGACAGAGGTCAACACTTTAAGTGTTAAAAAGCTGAACGGTTTCCAGACGAGCATCTTCAGTCATCATATTATGTCAGGCCTGGTTCTGAAGTCCACTGAATTGAAGGGGTGGCAAGGGATAAAGCCCAGAGGGTTTTTGCCTGTGTTATGTGCATACCTCTATTTGTTTAGTGTTAAAAAAAACGTTACAAGCTTAAGTGTAAATTATTTCAGCCTTTGGCACTATTCAATTATATATGCTAATTTTAGCTGGAGTAGCTTGTACTTGAAATAACAGGATTGCATATGAGTAAAGCCTTCTGTGATGAAATTCTGATGATGCTCTGTCAAATCTTCTCACTTGCCAAGAGCCACCCTTCCTCCCAGTTGATTTTAATCTGCTGGACTTTTATCATGAAAAGAGGATTCACACTCTGTGACAAATAAGCATTTCAATTTAAAATTCCTCATTCAGTTCAATTAGGAGTATGCATGTATCTACTCAGTAGATAATGACAGGATTTTTTTTTTAATACTCTTTCACATCACTTGACTTGAAGACTTTCAAAGATATTAGAAATATATTAACTACTAAAGGCGTAAATTCTTTAATTTCTACAAATTAAGTGAACACATTACAATCACCTTGTAATAAACAAATTGAATGATTTGGTTTTTAAACATGTGTTAATCATTACAATATAGTATCTCAGCCGTTCCTCATTTCATGTTTTCTAGACATAGGCTGGATGATCAGCAGAAAAAGGGCCAATATAGCAGAGCCAGAAGTAGTAGGGCCAAAGCTTAGCTGTAAGACGACTAAGCCTAACAGCAGAGATAAACTGCTTTTTGCACCTGAGTTTGTTGCTCTGCAACAGCGAGCACAGACCCAGCAGCTCATTCAAAGTGAGTTGAAGTAATGTAATTTAAGGCTGCATTATACCAGGTAGACAGTTCCTTGGACAATTTGAAAAAGTATACAGAGTATTAAAAAAAAGATATTTTATAGGTAGCAAAAATATATAGTGCAACAATATCAAATGTCTAAAAACCTGGAGCATGTGCAGAAACCTATCTTCTTAATGGAAATATCAGAATACAGCTCAACAGTGTTAGCATTAATTCATAACAGACATTTAAATGAGGGAAATTTCCTGTTTCTTCTGTATCTGTCCTAGAGCTAAAAGAAATTAAAGGCATATCAGAATAAAATTATTCAAGTCTTGACTTTGGTGGGGTTTTGTTGAGGTTTTTTTGGTTGTGGTTTTTTGTTTGGTTGTGCGTTTTGGTTTGTTTGTGGTTTTGGGCACAGTGAGTTTTGTGGGTTTTTTCGTGGGGGTCTTTTTTGTTTGGTTTTTAACTCATTTACATTTACTTGATAATACAGATGTCAATCAGATGATTTTGGATTAGCAAAGGGACTGTAAAAGTGGAAAAAATATTAACTGTATTTCCTTCACTAAAGAAGGTTTAAGAGTTTTCTACACCCAGCAGCAGTCTAAAACGCTGACCTCCTTTAGATCTTGGGTTCACACTTCAACAGAGCAAGGCAGGTTCAAGATTTACAGCTTAGTGACAAGTGTGCCAGTTCATCACTGAACCATCTCGAGTCCTATTTGGAAGTAGCACAGGTCAAAGAGGAAACCACCAGCTGCTGAGGAGAGCTCTTTCCAAACAAATTCAGTCCACAAGTAGCCAGCCTGGCACCGGTGCGTGCGTGCACACACACGCTCCCCACCACCATCTGCACATGCAAGTCTTGACTTTTCCACTTACCTTTCAAAACTGTAAGCGTACATTTTAGAAACTGTTACCAAACTTCAAGGGGAGTTAATGCAAAGAGTCAAGAAGATAATAAAATAAAACCACAAAGGTCCAGCCGTTCTGATGGTTCAGTTTTCTCTAAAGACAGAAGTGGCTGTATTGTCTATTATCTTACAGTGCCTCTAGGACCAAAGGTTGGACTCCTCAAGTTACCTCAACAGCAAACGAAAAGACAAAATTTACTTCTATCAATCTTTAAAGGAAAGTTCAAAATAAATTAAACAGCTTGTGGAAACATCCAAATAGAGTGTTTTCTGTGGAAATAAAGTGTTTTCTGTTCTGGCAAAGAAATCCCAGGCGATTTAAGTTCATCTGACCAAGAAATACAAACCCATATCTATGCACCAACTGCATGTCCACCTGAACTAAATTTTAATCAAACATACTCACAGTTCAGTTTAAGAGTGACTTTACCTTAGCTTAAATTTTTTTCCTTATTAATTTAAACCGAACTGCTATAAAGCCAAAAGAATGTTGACTTAGGCTTATGCATACAGTCTTTTGCATCAGTTTAACTACATCAGCTTGAAATCACATCATTAGTTGGACTAGTGTGATTCTGCGTAAGCTTAGTCCTTGAAGCATCAGATGCCCAAACCTCATTGAAATGCTGTGGCAGCTCTGTGCTTAATTCCCTCAAATTCCCTAGGAAATCCTAGCCTAAACTGTGAGCAGGAAGCAACCATGCCAAAACCTCTCAGAGATTAAATTGGGCAGCTCGCATCTCTGCCAGACCTATTGCCCCTTTCTTGCCACCCCGTTTAACAGAATACTTTAATCACATGCTTAATATTTTGCAGAGGAACAGCAGGGTTACTCAGGTGTTTATGGATAAGTTATGCTTAAATTCTCTGCTGGGACCTCAGAAATTACAGTTTTGTGTACCTCTGCATCAGGTTTAATATCTCTGCTCCTCAAAATCTGTCATCTAAAAGCATCAAGGTAGGCTGAGGATTAATGGGTCGGGCACGAGCCTGCCAGGTCATCTTCCCATCCACTGCCTGCTGAGAAATATGATGGGGTGGGCTGAAGGGCTCATCTTCCCCAGGCAAACTCACACGAGGTGCTACCAGAGACAACACAAAAACTCGAGGAGTTGCCTGACCAAAGAGGCACTCCTTTTGCCTCTCCACCACTGCAGATACTCTAAGGCAGCTGAAAAGAGAGGATCTGATGGCTGTTAGCCTTTAACTTGGCATACCTCATGACCGCTAATTCAGGAACAGTTTTCAGATGAGTAATTTGTTGAGATTCACTGTTTGTAAACTGCATAGCTGGTCTAAGGAGCACTTACAGCCATGTCTACAGCACCAACGTTCGGGCCACAGAACTGTGTTTACCCCGCTTTACAGACCACCCACCTTGCCTTCTTCCTCACTATATTGATTATTATTTATTCTTATAAAAGTTCAGCTAACAACTGTGCTGATACATGGACTTTTTCTTTTTTTTAATAGAAATAATGACAAGAAAATGAATCATGTTAAAAAAAAAAAAACACAGCCTCAACTAAAAAAGTTCATGTCCTGTCATCTGCCATTTGGGAGAGCCACAAGGAGTGGGATATAAAAAGACGAGTTCTCTGACTGGCAGCTCTCCACCAGCCTTTACAATTAACAAGCTAGCTCATTGTCTGGGTTGTTATCTAAATTACAGTCTAGGCATTTTCTGCTAACATATTTTCTGACTTTTTAAACACTATACTGTACAGTACCTAGTACAAAGGCGTCTTTCTCTAATTCTATTTAATTCTCTATTTTCCTGTTTTAAAAATTAACTGCTGTAACCATAGCCTTAAGCAAAGAAAGGGAGAAGGGCGAAAGGAAAAGCAAAGGTACTTTCACAGCAAGGAGGGAAGTGAGATGAAGTTCAGGTGCTGGGGTTTTCTATAAGAGAGAGGCAATAAACACTCACTACTTTTAAAAAATACTTGAAATCAAATAAAAACAGATCTGAATCATTAAGTTGCATTAAAATTGAAGACTCATGCTTTCATTTGCCATCCCATCACTTTTACTTTATTACCACTCATCAACAGTATTGGCAGCTGACAGCAAGAGCAGTGCCTTATGATGAAGTTTCCAAACCGTAGCGTATATCTTCCTTTTTTCCCCCCCCTTTTTTGGATATTTATATCTAGCTCCATTCAGAAAAAATGCATAAAAACTAGAAGGGGATCATATAGTAGGAGATTGAAAATAATAAATGGTAAGTGTCATTATAGTTATATTCCATTATATCTATATTAGATATGGCAAATAAAAGATAGAGAACACAAAACATGAGAGAAGAATAATATGCATTTCATTAACATGCAAAAATAGGCATTTTTGGATCATCCTCCAATAACGGGCAGTTTTGCTGCTTTTATTTAACTGCTTTTGTTTCTTGAGATTCCCCTCTCAAGTTATCATTTTTATGTGTGATCTTGTATGAATAGGCAGTTATGCTTTTCTGCAGGTTTGATGTGTTTTTTTATTTCAGATATTGGAACTGCTTATAAAAATATTTAACCACAATTATACAGATCCCATTATACATACTCTGCTTTTAGTCAAGAGAAAAGGGAATAGGTAAAAATGGCACCTGCTTTAACCAGTTGTCTGTTTATCTTGCATTTGTAGAGTCATTACTGTTTTAAAAAACCCACATTGTTTTCTTCCATTGCTGAAACAGGAAAAGCAGCATGGCTTTTTCACCTTGCATGTCATCAGTAGGAATACTACTTATGTGAGCAAAGACAAGCAAAAAAAGAATGTTTCCTTCACTTTTCATGGTACATTTACAAGACAGTCCATCAATAAACCTACTTTTAAAAAAAATCAGCACTAATTACAAACCACTGAACAACTATAAACAAGATTCCCATATTTGGTTTTCAGCACTGAGTTTTACCAGTGCCACTTGTCAAATCTGATTGTCATTCTTTAAATTGGAGAGAAACAGAAGTAAAGCTTTCTTTGACCCAGAAAGATTACAGATACGGGAAACTTCTCAAAATTTACTTCACCCTTTTACTTAATGGTTGTCCTGACACACTAAATGATTATGCTATGGGAAAACACACTGACTTCTGAAAACCTCCTTTGCTGAAAACCAAATTGGTGTTTGCCAGGAAACTTGTTTTCCCTTAAGATACATACGTCTTTTGATTCTATAAATCAAGTGAGATGATTTGATATGCCAGTACAGAACATGGATTTGGTTTTGTCGAGTTCTTCACATTTTGTATGGAATATGGTACTGTGCTGTAATGAAAATATTCCCTCTTAAGTGCAGACGCACTTAATTTAACATGAGTATGCATTGGGACATTTTTCTCACGTAAGAGCTAGGTTTTAGGGCAACATTGAAATTTTGGTATTTTAAGATATGAAGTTAAGACAAGTCTTTCCACTACTGCATGTATTCTGGTGGTTCTTCTTATTTTTGAGCGTTCTTTCACCCTCACTTTTCCTGAGCAGCATTTATTGGTTATGATACCCCACAGGCAGACAGCATAGGTGCCCGATAGCAAATTCAGAAAATCAGCAGCAGAATCACACCAGCGAGGTATAAATTGCAGCAACTTTTAGTCTGCTGCTCCATCTGGCACCTGGAACCAAACCAGTCCTCTGATAGAAAGTTGTCATCATGTCAAGTTAATGCTGACCCATCCTTTCAAGCTCAACACTAGCAAAAGCACAGAGCCGCTTGGGGATCAATAACTTAAAAAGCTGTTTCGCTCTGATTTGTAATCCAAACAAGTATTTGTAATCCAAACAAATATGTGGCAGACAAAGAACTGGAGACTAATTTCTTCCAGTTTTGTACTGGAATTTGCCTTAGCCATGCATTTATCAATCAGTGTAAAAAAAAAAAATAATCCACATTTTGAAGGTTAAACATATATAAGTTGTAAACAGATTGAAGCATATACTAACACAGAGTTTTGAATGTGAAGCATTAATAGTTGTTCAAAGTGTAAGGCTTTTATGTGAGAAAATAATAACACCTTTTCTCAGCTGAAACATTTCTAAACGTTCATCTTATCTAAGAAAAGCAGTAAAATGCAGTGTGATAGATAAAAATCCAGCACATACCATGTCCACATTCACATATAAAAAGATATTTTCAGCATTTTGATTCAAAGACTTACAATAAAAAAAAAAAACAAAACAAACCACAAACAACTCTCATATCCTTAGGATGCCAAATAATCATTTAAGCCATTTCTCAGTATCAACTTACAAAGATATGACTTGCCTTTGCTGTATAGTTTTCAAACACAAACAAGCTGAGGATAACTCATTGTTACGGAAGTCAGTGGGATTGTCAGCTCCTTTACAAAAAAAAGAAAGAGCCAGCTAGATGCAGCTGGCTAAGAACTCCTGAAAAAATACTAATGGTGATAGAAAGAGCATGATGTTTTGGCTCTTCTGCTGCCATTATGATACTGAGCAGTATGCTGCAAAGAGCTATTGCAGTGAAGTGCTGTAAGACCACCTCCTTGAAGAATAAAGGTCACACAAGGACTCTGCAGAATACTCCAAGCTGCATGGTTAAGTCTGCACCTTCTAAGGTTTTGAGGGGATTTTTATACATCTTTCCACCATGAGTTCTGGATTCTTCATATACTGACAGAAGTGCTATTGTCATGAATAAAATCTCCCAACTCCAAATATAACTAAAAATCTAAATTATTTGGTTCCATCTTTACCATCAAAGCAATATTAGCTGTTCTGCTCAGAAGAGCCAGAAAACCTCTCCATGATCCCTGCCACGGAGCAGAGGAAGAAGTATCGTTCTTGCCTTGAGGAGGGACAAGGAGATACTGCCAAGAGCTCTTCTCCAGGGAGTATGCTGGTTATCAGCGATGTCCCTGCCGACCCGTTCCCACCACAGTTGGTGGCGATGGCCAGGCATACAGAAAGCAGCATGCTGGGACATCCCGGGACATCCACGCTGCCCAGCAGGTCAGTCCTGACAGCCACCCAGAGCCTGCCCTGTTCACACGCTCCTGCCCAATACCCAACACCCAGCACAAATTAGTCTGGGACCTAACAAGGTTTACTTGGCCTAAACAGGCTTCTCAGTTTCCCTCTCCTCTGTTTTATTTCCATTATGCTATGTTACAGCACATTACATAAGATTGTAATGTATACATTATACAGATACAGATATGTGCATATATGTATGTGGTGGAGAACATACACATGAGCAAGAGGCCTCTTTATATTACAGAGATTGGATCAGTTACATTAATAGCTGGCATGGCAAAACAATTTTGCAATTTGTACCGCCTTCCATATTTTATCTTTTCAGAAGGTAAAAGCAGAGAAGAGACTGGATTTCTTCCTTCTAGTTACTCAGACTATAGAGCCAATGTAATTCTGCTGTCTTCATTACATTATTTTTCCCCAGAAACAGTAATACTCCAAAAAGATTAAATTAAATAATACTTTAAAAAAATCAAGCAGTTCTTTAATTTCATTTCAGTACCATCTTGCTCTTCCAACAGCCTCTCAGATGTGCAGGAAATAGCTTAATGATGTGCCTTTATTAAAGGGAAGTACTGAGGTATCTCTGTAGGTTGCTCCCATCCCCCAAAAGTCTGCAGAGCCACTGCTCAGAAAACATGTATCTGCCAGCAAAGATGTTTTCACCAGAGCCTCCTTTTATCACAGAAGCTGCAACAAAAACAGCACTTAAAGGACATAATCATCTCTACTCACAGTGCCTCCTGAACTGTAAACACAGTTTAAAAACTGCACGCCATGGAGCTCAGGCATGTTATCTAATCCTTTAGAAACCCTATCCTACTACAAACACGGGGAGCGGCGATGCCAGCCAGCACCACGTGCTGCCACTTACCCACCCACTCCCCTTCCACAAGCACACGCCAGCCCTCGGCCCTCGCTGCCCATCGTGGAAACGCTAACACGGCTCTCATCACCAAAATGACCAGAAGGCTCACCTGGGAAGCCCTGCTCTGCCCGGCACCCTCCCAATGCCCCCAGAGTTAAAAGCCAGGGCAACTATGTATTATACAGCATTACATAAGCTGTTGTCTAGAGCCCAAAGAGCTATACTTCCTCCTCCTCATCCCTCCAGTACTACAGGGGGAAAAGCTAATAAAAGAAGTGCTGTTTTAGTATGGTATTTGGGGCTGCTGTCCTTGCTCTCTGTTTGAAACACAACTTACCTGAGGAAGTGTTGCAAGACTCTAGCAACACTTTGTTATCAAAGCAGTCAAACAACCAGAGTAACTTTGCAGCTGCCTGCAACAGAATGGGCTTTGACAGCCAGACCTGTCATAACAAGGACAACACAGCCTTTTTTCTTTTTTTTTTAAATCTTCATTTACTCAGAACAAGGTAATTTGAGCTAACTAAAAAGCCATTCCTTCCTCCTTTTCCCTTTTCATTTTTTTTTTTTTTTGGCTAATGGCACTGAAGACTCCTGACAACACACGTGAGCTCAAAGTGGCCTTGCAAGCAGCAAGAAGTGCTTGGTATCAGTTTCAGAGCTCAGAGTGGCTGGGATGGAGGAGCCCTTCATGCGTCCTCTTTCCAGGCACCAGAACCCCATTATGAAGCCAGAATCCCACTCGCAGCACAGATACAGCCACTCACCACAGTGATGATATCATAACTTCCAATGGGATGTAGGTCCTCCATAATAAAAAGCTACACTGGCTAACAGCTGAGTAATTCCAGGCAAGATAGGAGCACAACGGAAGGGTGTGGGTTTTAGAGCCTGCCCCAAATCCTACCAGATCAAACTGTATCTGAACAAACTCTCCCTTTGGTGAAGGTTACTGGTATGATACTTTTTACAGAGTGTCAGCAGAGCTGCTTTTTTTTTTTCTTCCCCCACACTTTCCATCTAACTTAGATTTGGCAGTAGGTTCACTGAGTACCACATCACATTTTCTGAGAACTGTTGCCCATTCCTGTTAGTCTCCGTCTCCACACTCTACATGTCATTTGAAGTGCTGAACCACAGAGCATTTAAGTCGTAACCTGCATTGATTTTTAAAACCTGCCTGCAGAGAAAGAGGAATTCTCCTCTACAGATCAATTTACAAGACCATCATGGCCATCAGGTTACACATACAGGAACAACCTTCTGCTACGCTGTTACCCTTCAGGACCTCATCTGCCTCCCCTGGCAAATTCAGCTGGGAACATACAGGAGCCTGGCTAGGGTGATCCAAGACTCCAAAACTACATTTTGATATCACACACTGAAGAGAAGCACATTTAAAGTTTTATCATTTACTACTTCTATTTCTCACATAACATTAACTTAAAAAAAAAAAAAAAGTCTTTTTGTTAAGGTACAGCCATACTGTAGACAATGTTTATCAGGACAAACACAGCACTGAACATCTTTATCTAACAGCTCTCTTGCATCACAGATCAGGTACTCGGCAAGCACAACTTCAATACTGAATCACTCTTCACACAACTACTTCAACATTCTGTATACACTTTACAAGATCTCAGAGACGCAAGCGAACATCTGTACAAGTCTGGAAACTAGAGGAGAAGATAATGTATTCTTCTGCCCAAAACCATACATCGTAAGAGAATTCTTATATTGTCCCCAGGTGAATTACTTGTTCCAATACAAGGTAATTTTTACAGGATTAGCATACATTGGTCTAGCAAAGGGATATGAAAATTTTTGCTTGCTTCAGGCCAAACAGGATTTCCAAACACCACTGGAAGCCACACACTTAGTTAGACCTTAGCGGTACCCACACAGAGACACAAGTCATGTTGCATTAGATCATATGAAGTGAAATTACAGGTCACATCCAACATGCAGATTGTGTCCTAGCAGGCCAGATGTTGAGTGCATGATTAATCACTAGTCTTCTAGGGAAATGCAATGAGCATACTTGTATGTGTCCTCTGCTCAGGTTGTCCCTGAAGAAGTTGTTTGGTTTTTGGTTTTGTTTCTAGTTGGGTTTTTTGTGTTGTTTTTTTTTTTTACCTTGGGAAACAGAGTTATGCTGCATTTCAAATAGGTTATAGGTACAGTTTGACTGCCATTGACATAACTTATGGGTAGACTGATCCACAGCAAGGAAAGACATTACGAGCTCACAGGGGACAGGAACTACCCTGCAAGCGCCCGCTCTGGAGCTCTGTTGGGGGCTAGGCACTGACAGACACCCAACCTTCACTCGCATGATCTGTCAAACCACATCATGGCCTTCAATTTAGCAACGATTAATCATAACAAGGAATAAAGACATCTGTCCAAAGGTACTGCTGTGTTAGCTACCTAGAGAGACACAGCCCCATTGATCCTCATGGAAGAGGTGAGGACCTAGTAATGAAACTGGGGGTCAAGGGAATGGAAGCAGAAAGTTGCCACAAAAAAATTGTCAGAGCGACGTGGAGCAGGAGGCAAACTGGACAAGAAAGAATGAGTAAATTTCTACTGGCCTTCACACTTTAGGCACTCAGGATTAAGAATACAAAGGCGCTCATCTGACATGCACAGTTTTGGAAACACCTTTTGATTTTATTCTTTTTGCATGGGGAAAAAAGTTCAGATCACACAATACTTAAAAACGAAGTTCAGATTTCTTTATCAGGTTCCACAACATAGAGCATGAGCAAAGGCTGTACAAATCATGCTTGCCCAACAACTAATGAAGACCTTGGAGAAAGCTAACTCATGTTTTTAATACAGTTTGAAGACATTGTATCCGTGTTTATCTTGTTAGCAACAAGCAGCTGACACTACCACGAACACTCCAATGCAAAATTATCATGAATCTGTACCATACAGAAGCGTTTCTACTGTAAAAGACAGACAATCAGAGGGAAGATATTTTTCTGCTTCCTAATCAGCTGTCAAGTGACACAATGCTCCTTTTTGTCTGCCACAGCATTTTGGGAAATGGCTCCTTGGTACGTTAGGTCACATAACCTATGGAAAGCTACACACTGTTACTGCCACCGGATGAAGCCACTTTGGTTCCCAGCAGAACTACTTAATTTGCTCTTGTTTGCCAGCTACCTTGATTTCCTCTGCATTTCACTCCCTGTTGGTCCACTCCTCCCATCCTAAGTGAAAATAAAGTTTTCGAACTCTTAATCTACATCACACAAAGCATGTGTGCAACTGTTTGTCCAACAGTTCTCCACCATCACTTTTCAGTAACTTGATGTTCTGCTGAATTCACTAAAACTTTAAAGCTTGCCAGCAACACCACAAAAAAGTATCAGCACATCCTTGAAATCTTAGGCAGGACATCTAAGAAACTACCAGATGCACACAACATAAGACATTAAATTTTGCATCCTTGGCAAAAAAAAAGCAAAAATATTCGTAATATCTACCCTCCTCTTCCCCTGACATTGGGTGAATACTTGTACCTTTTTTGGTTACTTTACTGATTTCTAAACTACTATTTGAGACCGATGCTTCAACTTCCTCAAAAAGCAATAAGCCAGTTCCGCTTGCATTTGTGGCAAGTTCTTAGACTAAACTTATCAAACTAGCTAGCTGCACCAGTAGATTGCTGAAAAATAAACCTATATCTAAAAGCTTTCTGCGTGACACGGTAAAGGAATACCTCACACTGGTTTCTCATGTCAGGACCAGAGTTCACAAGGCTGCAACTCACATTCTCACCACTAGTTGAGCAGCACTCATGAACCTTTTTACCTCATCAGAACTTTGCATTTTGTGATAATTTATACTTCTGGATGAGTTTTCATTATAGTTCAGCAAATGTTAGGAAAAAAATAATTAAATTTAAATGTATTCATTATAGGCAGGCACCCATAAACTGCAACATGAACATCAACACTTCTGTAAGTGTCAACGAGTCCCTCAAGGCTCAATTACTTTCCACTTTTTGCTCCATTTCAGATGTTAGCAGTCCTGCTCTTTCTAAATGGGTAATAACTACCAATAACTATTTACAAGCAGCAATTAAGAGTTTTAAACCAGTATCAATGAATTCCCTTAAAACTGAGACCAAGCTTTACTTATTTTTCCCAACTTCATAGACAATTATCTCAGCAAGTTCCATTTCCTACATAATTTAGTTTAGTAAATCACTATTATTCACTGCATACACACAGCTAGAAGTTTACTGAAAATGCCTAGCCTGTAATAACGAGACCACCTAAAGCCAAGAAAGTAATATTGACACATCATATAAATTTTTCTCCATAGACTAGATCCAGGAATAGTGATTAATGACAGATGAGATCACATTAGTTTAGAATACCTGCATGTATCTAAAGTGCAAGGCTCAAGAACAGGATGAACAGGTTCTCAGAGCCCCATCTTTTCTAAAAGCAACTCTTGTCCCTTTTCAATACTTGAGCTCAGTCTGCTGAACATACTTCCAGCAGATACCAGAAGAAATCAGTATTGCATAATGATTGATTATATAACACTTAATCCATTACCTATTGCACATCCACATGGCCATACTTGTGTGGCTTCCCTGCCCCTACACTCACCTTTCAGCTGCACAAACCCATTCAAGACAGGAAACAACAACAACAAAATACCCCAAATCAAACCTGACTTTCTCCAGAACACTTAGAAACTGATTAGCCAAACCAGAGCCTGGTAACAGACTTGACATGTTGACAATACATCCAAATGTCTGACAACCTGTAAAAACGAAAGCTTCCAGAAAACTTCCAGCAGAGGCATCTGAGGTGATCACAAGAGTGAAGCTGGCAGTTCACACAGGAGTGAGCGGGAGCAGCGGCAGCAAAGCTCTCGCCACCACAGGCCAGCAGAATTACCTTGAGTGATGAAATACAAAGTCAGGTATTTCAAAGTCTCCATAAACACCCTTTAGAAAATATTTCCTTTATTATCTACAATATTTTTTCCTCTTTCCTTTTAGCCTGAACAGCACAGCACTTCGCATTCCACTTTATTTATTTATTAATGATGGTTTGACTCCCATCGTTTCCATTAATCAGTGCCATCTATATCCCAAACAGACATTTCCACAGACTCATAAGGAAGGTAGCGGGTAAGTACTGCAGAGAGTATTTTGAAGATAATGCAAATTTTGCCCGTGTTAACAGTGAAGGACGTACCGTGCTTACATTCCTTTTATTTAGGATTCCTTCTGGAAGGAAAACCTTACTCTTCAAACTTTTTCAAAAGATTTTTTTTTTTAAACCCTTTTTTACCACTTGCATCTCTCTTTCTCAAGGTTACACAGCTTGTGGCAAAGCATACATATAGAAATAGAACAAGGAAAGTCCTTTTACAGTTACTACCCTGAAAACTAGTAAAAAAACTAGAGCAAAAAAAAATTAAATGAAAGAATCTACTTCTTTTTAAATCATAGGCTCAACTCAGATTTTTAGTTTAAGAAAAAAAATAAAGTTCCCCATTAAAAAAAAAGGCAAAAAAATAAACACCGACAAAAAAACCCCTACAATTTAAAACACTTGGGAAGCTGGATACAGTGTTTGACCGGTATGTTTTTTGGTGGGTTGTTATGGGGTTTTTTTGTCTATTTATTTTGTCTATTACATACTCTAGTCAGAGAGGGAGATAAGGAAGTAAAAGAGAACAATACTTTTATCTTTCTTCAGAGACACATGGAGATGTACTTGAATGGGGCTCAGGGAAAAGAGAAATAAAAGCGATGTCTGTTTTACAGCACAAACTCTTACATACATATTACTTGAAAACGAAGTATCTAAACGTAGCATCTGTAGCAGTCAACAACAAAAAAATGCAGATCCAGCTAACAAGACTGTTGTTATTGCCATGATCTCTGATGCTGAGCTCATACAAACACCAACTTGAAAACAATGAAAATTAAAACTCCTAAGCAGCAGCAGTCAAACCGCTCAAGAATGTTGATGCTTCTCTCGCAGAGTGCCATCAGCTCCTGACAGCCCGATTCAGACAGGCAAGGTAAAACATTTCAATCTGTGCATCCCTCTGGTCTGTCTGAAGCGCAACGTATGACTTCAAACAGTCCTCAGTAAACAGTCTTTTCATCACTCCAGCCTGGGCTGAATTTTAATCAAGGTCCTTTAAATGCCATTGAACAAATCCATACACTATGGATTGCGCCTTGTATGCCTCTGGCCAACCACTATTTGGAGGGTCATTTATTATTTTTAGAAAACTAAAACAATCCAAAGTAAGGGTACAAATGTCAGCACTTCTAGAAGCAGGGTGCAGTCATTTCTGGTCATTTCATCTTGCATGTTAATAAAGCTTTTAATTATTCCTTTAACATGACATAGTGGATCCATCCATCTGTTAGTCACAGGAGAGGAGGAGCTGGATTTATCTCATGATTAAGCAGCAGCTAAGTTTTCAGGCCACTCACACGTTAAACTTGGATTCTAAAATTCACATATCGTGCACTAAAGGCAACCAGAGGAAAGAAACACAGGAAGAGCTCTCAACCATAATGGTGGCAATAAAGAGTCCACAATTCAAAAGGGATGCTACACACGATGAAAACATTAAGCTTGCTTGTAAACCACAGATTTTGCAAATCTGTCCCAGGGAAGGTTAGACTCTGTATCAATTATCAAACCAGAAATGTGTCCCCAATAGATCTACAGGCTCAGCAAAAACTCCTTAGAAAGCATGTGCGTGTACGAGGGGAAATGTGGTCATCATTTGACTGCTCTGTTCTGCAAAGAACTATATTAGGGAGGCGTAAGCTAGCAGACTGCTGACTGCTACAGTTCTTTCTGTCTCCCATATATAAGTCAATTAATCAAACTTTGCCTACTACCTGTCAAAAGCCTGTCTCTGCCCTCTTGTTAAAACACAGGAGTTCAGGGGCTCTTCCTCCACCCACAGGTTCTCTCTTACTTACAGAGTGTTTCCAGGCACTTTGGGAAAACATTATTCCATGCTGTTAAACAGCTTTACAAAAATCTCTTCTCTGCCTTTCTCACAAACAGAGCAAGTGACGGGCAGGGAGAGAAAACTTCCACCTGAAGAGAGGAGTGGGGCTTAGTACAGCATCTGAGCACATCCCTCTCATTTCTGACACCTTCCTCCCATAAACTGCTGGCCACGGGTTCGGACCAAGCATCAACATGGGCCACCATGCGGCTTTTCTAATGAGTTGTGGAACAGTGTCTTGAAGCCATGTGAGGCCACACTGAGCAGACACTACTTCCGTGGCTTAAGTGTGTTGCTTCATGACAGAACATTCCCGTTGGGTTTTGAATTCCTTGCAGACA
>NW_009710372.1:0-57387 GCF_000703405.1 Apaloderma vittatum | reverse complement strand
GTCTTCAGTCCTCTTCCCCTGACTGCTACCCCTGACTCCAACTCAGCAGCCAAAGCAATGTGCTCTAGCAAGCACAGCAGAGCAGCACAAATTAGAAAGTCTGTGTATCCTAAGCCCGATTCTCCTCTGGCATAGAGGGTGTGAAAGAGACAATGAATGTGACCCAGAATTTCCATTTCCCTTTCTGGAAGGGGTGATGCCATAAGGACATTGCTTTCTGGCATCCAAAAAACAAGGGAACCACACGCAAGCAAGACATATTCTATGAAAATGAGCAATACAATCCATATGCAGTATTAATTCCTTCTGCAACTTTGGCCAGTCTGATGCAGTTTGAAGGCACAGGCATTACCCCTTGACTCTTAAGAGTTTGAATTTCAGACTGGATGGGTAGTCTGAGGGCTGAGGAACAGGACTGATACACATCTGGAACTCAGAAATCTGCTGAAAGTAAGAGATGCCTTCTTTTTTTTTTTTGCTCAACTGCTGATGGTGCAATTAGACAATGTGCAAATGGCCCCTATTGTTCATGGAAGGTATCATAGAAGAGGGAGATGTTTCTCAAAGATTTTGGGCAAGAAAAGTGGAGTTCCACAGAGGCTTGCTTTCACCTAGCCCAGAGGAGGGCATGAAAAAGGCTACTTACCTAAACAGAGATAGATCTGTCAGGGAAAACAAAATCAGGTTAAGGTCATCACTGCTATTCTTCAGCCAGGCCAAAAGGAACTGGGGAATCTGGGCAAACAGTCACCAAACGGTGATTTGAGAGTAACCCAAAATCAATGTAAGCACTGCCACTTGTTACCATTTGCTCTCTCCACCTCTGCTCTGTGACTGACTGGGTTCTTCAGTACTTTTACAGTAGTTATTTCTTTCATGCTATCCTGATGAAATGCTAAAAATTACCAGTTGTTGAATACAGCCAATTCCCAGAATACACTTGTTTTGGATTAGTTTCTGAATTAGGTTCAGACTAAGCATTTTTAGGTCTATTTTTATTTGTGTTGAAATAGATGCTTCAGTGTTTTTAGCTGTTTGAGCAGCAGCTGTTGTCACAGACTACATTGCGGCAGCATGAGCAAGAGTTGGATTGAATGTTATTACTTGGAAAGTATTTAATTTGTTTTTCTCTTTCTCAAAACTCTCCTGCATATAGATTTATTTGGAAAATATTTATTTCAAAACTCTCCTGCATACAGATTTTTTTTTCCTAAAAATTTCTGCAGTTTCTATGAGAGAGATCCCTTCCTAATTTCTGTTTGCCAGACTTCCTGACTAAACTACTTTATTTGGCAATCATAGCCTAAGGTATTAGCCCAAAAGAGAAATTTGTAATCAGAGGATCCAGCATTCTCCATAATCATAAACCCAGACATTAAAAAAAAAAAAACACCAGACAATCGAGCAAGAAATTCTAATTTTTCCACTCCTTAGCTTTCAAGCAGCATCCTTCAACTCACAACAATCAATTTAATTAATTGAATTCTCCCATTCTGAAAAAAAAATAGAATTTTGGAAATGGAAGAAATTGCAACCACTATCTAAATATGAATACCTTTTTCTCTCTAGTGAAGTCAAAGTAACTTCAGTGAAATTTATGAGGGAGTACATCACATCAATTAGTCAAGCTATATAGCAAATTCTTAACTGGAAGATAAGGATTGTAGCCCCCTTCCAAACCTCTCTCCAACTCTTTCACTATTTTCCACTTGTATTTGTCTTCCCTCATGTATACTGTGCTTCTCCTCTTCCCTCACACATACAGCATTGGTGAGTACTCTGACATGCGTTAAGTAATTCAGAAGGGCTAAAGATAAATTCTTTCAGGTCAAGTAGCTAATTCTAGTGGGTTTAGAGGTGTTAGATTTTGACAGAATATGAAGTATATTCTTTGTTTCTTCCTGCTTCATAAGCTGTCTGATAAGTATCTTGAAACATCTACGCAAATACACTCATCAAATGAAGCAATTCAACATGACCAAGACGTTTTTGGAAAATCAATGCTAAAAGGCAAAGTTAATATTTCATCCAGACTCGATTGCAGATTTGTGTAGGCACTAGTCTCAAAGATTTTTTTTTTTCCATGAAAGAATTGTTTCCATTAGCTCTTTGACTTTGGGATGCTTGGAGTTATTCTTCAGCTGCAAACCCTGATGATTTCCATTTGTCATCCTGATTACCATTGTATGCAAAGAATCCATTTTACAACATATTGACTAAAATATGAATAGAAAGTGATGACAGGAACCAATCCAAAATAGCAACATGCACATTGTTATTAGCTGTGTAGTTACCACCATTAAAAAGTCTATTCCCCTTAATTAGATTTTAGCTGTTGCACTGCTAGAAGTCAAGAAAGGAAAAGAACATATCAAGGTGTTAACATCTCAAGCTTTGCAACGTGTTTCAGGAGCCAGTGCAGCCCAGTGACTCATTACACAGGTAAAACTTCGCAGAAGATCACTGATCAGTTACAAAGTTCCGTTTCTTCAGCCCTTAAGTTGAAAATTAGAACATGTCATATAAGGAATTTTCACCTGAAGTTTAAAATGCCTGTATACATAGAAGTTTAATTTATTATTCTAATGACTTTCACAGCTTGAGATTCTCACTGGGAGACATGCCTGTATGCATTTAATAAGGCTGCAGAGATTGGGACTATTCCTGAAGGACTTTCTGAATCATTTCCAAAGCATCTTTTTATAGCTAGCAAAGTATAAATTATGTAAAAAGGCATTTAGACAGATACCATCAAATCTATTTGACTGTTAACCCCTCTTTGTTAGATTAATCTATAAACCTGAAAAGAAGCCACTTTCAGCATTCCAAGACCATGCTCACTTATTTGGATGTGAAGATATAATTCAAATAACTGGGTGGGGGAGTGAGGTGAGGCAGAAAGTCTTCATGCTCTTCTCCTTTACTCTTGAGACCTAAATAGCACATTCATGACAAATCTTCTGTCCTATTACAGTGATGTTGGTAACTTGCAAACATAATTAATGATTCCAGCAAATCTAGGAAATCTAGTAGAGAGATCTGATGCACTCACCTAGTAAATAGATGTTTATATCTGTTCTCCTTACTGATGAAATTCTAGTTCTTTGAGGAGGCAAGAACAGAGAGGAAACATTCCCTCAATCCACATAAATCATCCAGTAGCAGAGAATAAAGAGAGCTAGTGGCAGAACACAGAGTTCTAATTAAGCCACATATTTTTTTTTTTTTTTCACGAGATGTCCTCATAGATAATGAAAGATCAGGGTTGGTGCAACAGCTCTCTCCTCTTTTTCATAAAGGGCACTTCGTTGCCTCCTCAGAGTTCGCATACCATGGCAAGGAATATTAAACAATGGCTTCACAGAGAGGACAGGAGTGTGAAATTCTCTACATCAGCTACTAGGGACTAACTCCGAGTTAAAAATTTCTGTTCTCCTCACGAGGAAGCTATAAACAACACCCAGTGCGTTTCTGGTATTTGAGGCCAAAATACTCCCGAGAACTGCACATCTCCAGTTTCAATGTCCTTGAAGCCAGACAAGATCATTCAGCCTCAAACATGAACTGCAGCTTTCCTGTATCCAGACTCAGATCTGAACACCCTCTTCTTCAACCGTCTCTAATTATGGGTAACCTTGATTTGCTTTTTAGCTGGGTAAACAGACAAGCTTGCTAGAGCGTTTCTCACACCGTGGCAGAAGACTAGATAATACATACATCAAAAGTGCTCTCTTCCCCTTCACTGCATGACTTCTGTTTTGCGAGGCATGCCCAGAAGTAGAGATCATGTTAAACCATTTGACAACATTCACTATTTCCTCCCCCATCGAAACTGACTGCGAGATTCCAGTTACAAAGACATTTTGTCAGTTCACCGCTGTAAGTGGCCACTTTTCACACGTGCCAGCTAAGCAGAAACAACCTGAGACTTATGAATACTTATCAGATTGTGTGAAAGTCACAGGCATCACACTGCTGTCTGACTCTCAATAGCAGGGGACTTCTGGGTGTCATTTGGGAATGAAAGGATGCTGTCATTACTCCAAGAGGAGAGAGAGAAAGCCAAATGAGACTCCTTGTGAAAGCTGCCCAACGATAGAACATTTTGATAAAATAGATGACACCAAGAAATTGTCTGCTGGCAACCACACATTTTCCCATTACAACAAGAAGATACAATAAAAGGGAATTTCTTTTCCAACTCTCGTTCTACTGGGAGATTTCTGAAACCTCAAGTTTCATGAGACAACAGCCTCCAGAGATGAAAGGGAAAAAAAAAGGGGAATGTATTTGCAGCAAATATTTTTCTGGAGAACAAAAGAAAAGTTTCCTTACTTGCATATATATCCCCTTCCTACAAGAGATCTTGTTCCTTTAGAGCATAAAACCCTGTTTTTCAAAAGAGGCATTGCTAATACATGTCTGTATTTTGGGTGGTGGGGAGTTAACACAAAGACATAACTCATGCCCTTCCTCCATCAGATCCTTTCTCTATCAGTCCCTGACCAGAGGTTCCAGCCTAGAATAAAGTTCTTTTCCAGACTCCTCAAATGAATGGGAGGATTCAAAAGAGGTCCTTCTGCTGCATGTGCCATGGTAAGTGCCTGAGCCACACAATCAGAGCGCCAGGCCCTCTTGAATGAGTTTATATTTAATTCTACAAACAGAACCAATCCCAGAGACAGAAAACACAGTTTTGAGTGTGGGAAACCAAGAATCCAAGGCCCACGGTCAACCTGGAAACTGCACTGTGATCGTGTCTGCAGGTGACTACCCCCAAAAAGGTGCTGGTGACTATGCTGAGGACAGCCTTCCTTCTCCTCAATCGAAAACTCAACATAAACTTCAGTAGTATTTACATGAAGAGTTTTGTTGAAATTGGCAGGCAGTCGAGCTCTTCCTGCAACTCTCTCCAAATGGTCAGTCACAGTGAAAATTGGTTTAAATGCCCGCTGCAAGGCCCAGCAAGCCTGAAAACTGAACTGACCTTGGATTAAGTTGAGCGAAGGTTTATAGAAAGCTAATCATGTATCTGCAAGTCCAAATAAAAATAAGTACATAACACCTTCAGCTAGAGTGGAGAATGGAGAGGAAATCAATACTAAATACACTGGAAAATGTATTTTGTATTTTGAAATACAAACAGAAAATATCCATGGTTCAAACCCAGATAATAGCTTCAGTGGTTTCAGCTGCTACATTAACTGAAATATTTAATGTGTAAAACAGTAAGGTTTTTTCTCCACATTTTTCACTAAACTTTTCAACAGTTCACTTGAAGTTGACATTAAGTATTAAAAATCCAAACAAAGCCAGAAGGGAGCAACATGCAGAATGTTAGGTTAGAGGACAAAGAACCATTAACCAAGATGGAAAGCTGTAGATTTATCTTGTTCAACGTATGTAATTTTTTCAATTCATTAACAGATTTGAAAGCCCTGTACACATCCAGCTCCACAGGTAATGTGCCTTGCTCCTTGGCCCAGTCCTCCAGTTCTCCTTCGGGTCACTTTCTTCATGGCCTGGGGTTGATGTCCTCAAGTGGTGGTAGCACTCAAGCACAAATGAGCTTCTGAAAAGCTGGTGGGTAATTAGGGCAATTCTACATCGCTACTGTTTCCTGGACTTCAGGTTTCTGTCAAGTAACTTGCAATGGGAGAGTGCCCAGGGCAGAACAACTTCAGCGTACTTCAACTAGGAGGCATCTAACCTAAATACCTCACCTGGAATACTGAGTCCAGTTTTGGGCTCTCCAATTCAGGAGAGACAGGGACCTACTGGAGAGAGTCCAACGGAGACCTGCGAGGATGATTAAGAGACTGGAACATCTCTCCTATGAAGAGAGACTGAGAGAACTGGGGCTGTTTAGCCTTCAAAGGAGATGGCTGAGAGGGGACCTTATTAACGTATATAAATATCTGAGGGGTGGGTGTCAAGGGGAAGGAGACAATCTCTTTTCAGCAGTGCCCAGTAATAGAACAAGGAATAAGGGGTTTAGGATACAGGAAGTTCCATGAAGAAAACCTTCTTTACTGTGAGGGTGACAGAGCCCTGGCACAGGCTGCCCAGAGAGGTTGTGGAGTCTCCTTCTCTGAAGACTTTCAAAACCTTCCAGAATGTGTCCCTGTGTGGCTGCCCTGGGTGATCCAGCTCTGGCAGGGGGCCTGGACTAGATGATCTCTAGAGGTCCCTTCCAACCCCTAACAGTCCGTGATTCTAAAAAGTGCTGTGTTGTAAGGAGCTCTACAAAGGAGCAAAGAGGCCTTTCTGAGCAGAGCTCATCGCTAGCAAGGACTTATATTTCTAAGTTAACGCTGGTATTAGAAAATAGCCATTTAAGTCTTTGAGGATACAGAAACAATGAAATTCTGTGACCAAATCAAACTTAAGAAAGGTTTATCTAAAAAACTGATGCTCGTAATTTAATTTAGAGGTAGGTTTGTTGATTTTTTTTTTTTAAATGAACTCTCCCAAAGGTGTGCTAAATTCCAGCTAGAAAACACACTTTTAGTACCATTATTGCATCCCCTTTCCAATACACTTTATTACCATACATCACAAATACAATCTACTGCAGAGCTAATGCGGAATGAAAACCTTTAGTGGCATAATGCAGATATCAGACATTCAAGTGGAATAAAGGTCACAGACCTCCTGATGTAAAACTTACAAACAGCAAATGCAAGAAAAAAAAAAGAGGGAAAGGAAATGGAAAGGAAATGCTTACTTCTACATTAAAAAGTTACTTTTGTTATGAAAAAAAGACCATATCAAGTAGTAAAAACTCTTGCAACTAAACCTATATTATATTAATGTGGCTCCACAACAAAGCATGTTGCTATACTGTATAAATTGACTTTCATTTTCTGGAGACAGTAAGTGCCGAGTGTTTTGTCTAGCTATATGGACCATGAACAATGTAGTAATTTCAGAGCATTCCCTTCACGCATAAAAAAACCTGCATACTATTAATATAGCCTGACTAGATTAAAAGTCTTGCAAATGATTTTGCCTGAAATGCCCTAGTATGAGATCTCCTTTAGGGAAATATCTTCAGCACCAATTAGTTTAATTGACAAGGAAGCTAAGAGAATAGCAGTGAAGAGACAGAGATGGAGTAGACCAGGAAAGGCTTCATTTCCATTTGCTCTCACATCCTGGAGTCTATTTGCTATTAACATTTGCAGCCTTCCCCACCCTAACTATTTATATTACTACAACTTCGTGGATATATCGAAACTTTAAGTCATGGGAGACCAGCAGAATAAAACTTAATAGGTTATCAGTACTGCAGCCATGCCGCATCCACTTTTTTTTTTTCTTTAAAGGCCTCACTTTCATCACTTGCTGTCATCAAATACCTCATATGCTTTTGAACAATTCTAGTGCGCTGTGATTGCTTCTCTCCGCCCTCCTGGGAGGAAACAAAGGGAGCAAATTTAATCTACATAGGGCAATAAAAACTATGGAATCTTCTGCTTTCCCTTCCTCACTCCCCCCACCATGCCCTCCAGAAGTAACTAGAGCCTACCATCCCATCAAATTGGTGACATTTCAGGGCCCCTGTGCAAAGGGGGGGGGGAAGTTGGTTTAGCCTTGGGAATCATGTGGAATCCACATAATTTACTATTTCCTGCGATTCATCAAACTTCCTTCTTCCCAAGAGTAATTGGTCACCACTTATTTATACACCACAGAGAAGCTTAACTCCAAAGGTCAGTCCAAGATTAAAAAAAGCAGATCATTTGTTCATGAAATGTGGGCAATTTGGGGCTGGGCTTTTTTTGATGGCGGTGGTGTTTTGCTTTTTGTTATGGGTTGTGTTTTCCTTAAACATGTAGAGAAAAACTAACGTGCTTTAAGCAGGCATTTAGCTTTTCCAGAAAATACATAGGTATCACACAATAGATGCAGGATACAAAGAAAACTGCTTGTATACATAATATATCTGGCCTCAAATTCAGGCAGAAGGACTAGTAAAACTGGGAGTATGCTATGCAGCATCGCACACTCGCGTCAGCAATTGCTTTGCACATTTTAAAAGAAAAGGATGCTACACATATGGACCCGCTGGGCCTTGACACCCATACAGATGGCACGAGCGCCAGCATCGAGAATACTTCTGCAGAAGAGTGTGCGCGGGGTTTTGTGTATACAAAGTGAAACATTTGGTTCCCCTACAATAAAAACGTTTTATCTTTACTATAATAACAAGTAAGGAAAAGCAATTATGAAACTGGATCAGAGAAAGAAAGATGACAACCTAGTCCTCAAGCTCCAAATTCCCAGTAGAACTGCCATCTGAACATAAAACATCTTCTCTAAATGTACAAACACTTTTAATACACAAACACCAAGAGGCTAAGGAATTGAATACTTTCTCTAGCTTAACTTCTGTCCAGCTCATTTTCTCTGCACCTTACAGCTCTAGAAGCCCTGCCTACACAAAGGCGTGAAGCAGTACAAAAAGAAATGCCTGACCAGGCTAATAGCACATAAACTGCAAAATCTAGTTTTTGTGAACAATTAATATTACCCATGTTAAAGTTCTCAGAAATTAAATGCTGAGATATAAAACCTCCGATCAAAAGGAAAGCTCACATCTATAAGCCTAAATGCACATATATATCTGCATCCATGGGAATACAGCATGTGCCACAGCTGACATTAACAGGGGGACAGACTAATTCAGTCTGTTTAAGAACTAGAAAATGCAGCCTAACTCTGATTTTAGGATATAATTAAAGCATATCAAATATATTATTACAACAGGAAAACAGAAGGAACAAAAGTTACGCCAATTGTTATAGAATAACCACATATTTTCTAACCCTCTCACAGATTCCAAAGATCTCCTTTATGGGGAGAAAAGGAATTCCAAGCATCCTTGCAGGGCACTTTGCCCCAGGCATTAACTGAAATTCCCACCACGATCCAGACAGGGAGGAAAAGAAACAGATTTTTTTTTTTTAAATTTATATGTGTGTGTATATATGTGTACATATATAAATAAAATACATTTATATTCATCAAACAACATTCAGTCAATTGCATTTCAGATGTGGAAAAAGGATTGAATAAAAAGCAAATAATATTTAGTGCCTTAATTATTATTTTATATATTATTCTTTGTGAGAAAATGGTACATGCAGAAATCTCTAGAGGTTTAAGAAACAAATCATAAGTAATTGCTTTTGTTCATACGTTTAGGTCAGGTTTCATTTTATTTTTTCCCTTCTCCATTTTTTGTCAGAAGTATTTAATGTCTGAAAAAAACAGAAATCTCAGACAAAGCCTTCCCTTCTTCAGCTAAAACACTTCTTCGGGTTTTTTTCCCTTTTAGTATTTCTATGTACCTGCCTAATACCGGTCAGATGTATGATCAAGATCATAGCCATTTTTTCAAATTAGTTCAAAGTACTGCTTCTAGTCCAAATTAATCATTTTAATTATGCTGTCAACAGCTGCATCAGGGTTTCATATCAAATATGTTTTGTTAATGAGATCTTGTTGCCATACATTTTTATCCACTACTCTTTTAAATAGCTAAACTGCATGTTAGGAGATTCCATTATAGGCAAGTCTTTGTACAGATAGTCTCTTTAAATAATTTAAAGAGTACGCTCTGATTTTTCATATTCATATGGAAGAAGAAAATAACATTAAAAAATCCCCCACGCAAAACCTCACACCTCCTGGAAGTCCTGTCTCAAGAAGACTGGAAATTCTGGCCTTCATTTGAATTCTCATAAAAGTAATAGGGGAAAGATCTGTTCAAAGGGAAATGTAGCAGAGAAGGGAGAGAAAAGCCCTCACTATGAGAATTTACTCCTTTTTCCTTTTTGTGATGAGCTGTGCTTCTTCCTGCTTCAGCATTTGCTTCAGTAAAACCTTTCTAAATTGGCAGAATTTTGACGCAATAAAAATATGTATGGATAAGGTCAGGGTTTTGCTCAGCTTCTTTCCACCCATCCCTGGTGTTCCTTTAAACCTTACAAAAGAACCTGTAGACAAGACTGTCAGGTAAAATTCAGAGAACAAAAGAATGCAAATTGCCACCTATTACCTCTCAGGCACATTTCAAATAACCAAAAGGAGTCTAGATAAATGATAAGATCCCAGTCAATAGCTCATTTCTGCTATAACCAACCTCACAATCCTGAAAGGAAATACTCTGCAGTTAAGCCAGCAGTGATTACTGGACAAGAAAAATATAGTTACCTTTTAACCATGGCATAATAACATTTACAGATCAAAAAACATGTTATTAAATTCCCAGACTGGTCGCTCTCTATGTCTTCTCAGAAACATTTCTCAAAAGCTAACGTTTCTAACAATACAGCACCTGAAAGTATGCATACCTTGCATTTTCTTTTCCATTTTGGTTTCATAAATCCCCTCCACCCCTCTACACAGCTAAATAACTATCTTTTAAGAAAAGTATTAGCTTTTGTAAAGTCACACGCTTAAATCTGCCACAGAAGCAAGGTGCTTACAAGTGCTTTGTGTTGGTCTAACCCAGAGTCTTTTGAAAATACCACCCTGGGGCAAGTAAATCCTTGGCCTAATTTTCAAAATTGCTGAAGATTCAGCAGTTTCTAATCATTGCACAGGAACTACTGGGGTATTAGCTCTTTGAAAAACAGGCCACTTAGTTGGATCCCTTAGGACCAGAATTTGAGATGCCTAATTTTACACAGCCATTTTAAAACAAAACAGCTTTAATTTTTGCCTAAAGTTTTGCCAAGCAGCTTGCCCCTTACGATAAGAAGCTAAAAGGGCTGAGACATTTGAATCTGGAGAAGGGATGACTGGCAGGAGGTGGACAGTAATAAGAGCAAGGTTTACAAGTATTATGTGGGCAATAATAGGGGTGAACGTGGAACTGCTACTCCCCAAACCATGTTGTGCTACAAACCAGCAAGCAATAGCTGAAATCAGTTTAAACCAACTACGGTGGCAAGCTCCTGGAATCTGCACTGTCCCATCTGGCCCTCAGCCTCAGAATAAATCAGGAGAGGCAGAAGAAGAGACCTGAGAGGAGCAGGACTATCTCTCCTCTGGATCAAACTCCTTTTAGCACCAAGCAGTCACGTGCGACACTCAAGCTGGAAGAGCGCTGGCAAGGAGCAGAGCAGCGATACCACACCGCACCACTCAAAGCGCAGCCAAGAGGATGGCAGCTGAACCCAAGAAAATTAAGCAGAAGGATCAGCTTAGAGAAAACAGAAGAAAAAGGCACAACATGCCCTTCTATATTTGATGTTGCCCTTGTCACTGCTCCACTGCAATGATGATGTTACTCAAGTGATGTGCTTCACCAGTGACACCCAGAACAAACCGCCGTGCAGTGAGATGCCCTGAGACTCACAGCGAGTTACAGGGTTTCCACACACAAAGCCCAAGGCGCAGTACCAGAGCTTGCCAACATGCCAACCACCTGCATTTACACCAGTTTTTCAGTCAACAAATACAAACCCAGAATGATCGGCAGGTCATTGCAGGAAAGGTTATCATATTAGAGTGGGGTGGTGGTGTTTTATTTATTGAAGTATTGTCTTGGAAGCTTTTTGTCTGAGAGGAGGTGGCAGGTGCCTGGAAGCAAGGAAAATAAAAACGAGCAGAACTATTGCAAATCAGCTATTTGGAAATACACCCTACAGGAAGACATAAAATAGGGCTATAGCCCCATTGGTTAGACTCTGTGCTGGATCACAGGGAAGCTGTGTTATAAAAATGATGCTTCCCAAATGCCTTAACTATTCTCTTGGTGTCAGTATGTAATATTCCCCTGGCAGCGCACTCCTCAAGGTAGTTCCTGCTGATGGGCTGTCACTAACGCAGCGGTACAGCAGGCCAGCACTCCGGACGGAGCCGGGTGCGGATTAGCCCTGGCCTTGTGCAGGCTGCCAGGGCACAGGTGAGGCTGGAGGTTCCCAGGGCACGGGGAAAGTCTTCTGCACTCTACATGGCACCTGCAGCTACACAAAAAGCTCAACATCATTTGAGCTTAAAAAAAGAATTTCTGCTTGTTACTGTATTTTGCTCCTTACTACAGCTGCTTAAGAATTAAAAATAACGTACATGGGAAAGGAGAGCTTGCCATATAGAAAGCAGTTCTCTTGCTAAAATATCAAGCATTTGGGGTTTGTAAAGCAAGAGGCAGCTCATTTTTGTCATCAAATTTCTGATGACTTATTTAACAGTAATATCTGATGCTTGACAATGCTGGCATGTAAATCAGCTAGCACCTGAATGGCACCAGGCAACTAAGAGGGAGAAAACAATTATATATCAAGTCAAACTCTAGGGATTTCTGCAACTTTTACACCAATCTGCAATGTCTATTTTCATTCACAGAGCAAGCAGTAGAAACAATAATCAAGGCTGGATCTTAGTTCCTTGAATATCCCACAGGAAGGCATTTTATAATGCACTGAATCTATTTAGCAGTTTGAGAACATCAGTATCATCAGCCAGCTAATAATGAAGTCAAAGCATTACCCATGCAAAGTAACACGCAGAAAAATTCTGTCTCCTAAAAGTCTAGGCCCTGTTGGAATATATTTTCTACATAAACTTTACTAATGTAATCCAACAGATTTATATAATGTATTCTTAAAAGCTTGCTATAAAACAACATTATTTTATGGACAATGCTACACTGTGCTTAAAGGCAAGGTTCTAAGGTAAAATTTTAATTTAAATGCATACAGTAAAACGGTCTGTTATTTTGGCAACTTCATCTGTAAGGAATTTGTCCCTACTCCAGTTTCGTATCAGCTTTTCTAAGCTCTTGTAGACTGAAACTGTGCCTAGTAATTATTTAAGATGACTCAAGAATCTATATATAGTTTACAAACATTGCTACAATGTTTGCCAGCAAAATATTAAAGTCTTTTGACTTTCCCCATAATATAGTTAAATTTCTGGTTTGTTTCTTTCAGTGATGGAGAAGAATTTTCCCCTCAAGATTAGAGATACAAGTTCAAAGGACAGGTCCTGTCCTGGTTTAAATCAGGCAGTTCTGGGTAAATCTATATCACTCTGCTGATGATCCTCCTCAAAGAAAAAAAACCCTGTTTTTTAAGTCATTAAATCACTTTTCCTGCCATGGATTTCCATTGCATTTTTCTTTTATGAAGCATAAACTCCAGCAACAGCCTACATACCCCTTCAATTTACTTTTCACCTTCCTTTACTACAAAGTTTCATTTGCTTCTATTCCCTTCTTCTTTTCCCCTGTGGTCACTACCAGGATTGGTCTTTGAAATGCCTTTTACACGCAAATACCGGGGCTGGCCACTGAAATAAAGAGGGTAGGTACCCTTCTCTCTCCTCTCAGCAACAGGAAGAGAAAAAAAAACACCTGACATGATGAATTGGAAGAGTTTTGTGCCATTTCTAATGTTAACAGCTCATGTTCAAGTAATGCTGATCATAGCCTTTTCTTTCCTAATTACCATTTTGGATGAACTATATGATTTTTAGAGCTGGTGGAAAAACACCAAAAAAAAGTACAATGAATAAGCAGTATTGCTGAGAGCATAACACAGGCTAGCACAGCAAGATCAACAAATACAAGACTAAAAAATGGAATTAAATGTATGCATCATTAAACAGTCTATTCAATACAAGACAGTTTCAATAAATCAGACTTTTAACCAAAAGAAAAATCTGCTTCTGATGATCACACAAGTCTTGTTCTGCAGTTTTCATTCCCCGTACGTTACTTCTTCATCTATTTAGGACGAATTAAGTACTTGCCCTCTAAGAGAAAACTAAAACAGTTGACCATTTTACAAAGTTGTAGTAATTCTAAAAAAATATATTTGCATTTAAAATTTTGATCTCAACAAGATTATGTAAGACAATGAAGATTTATACACCTATATAAAGGTGTTTCCCTTCCCACTACAGAAGCAGCACGGAGGGAAGCTAAAGAACTTTGCGTTTCCAAGCAAAAAAAATAAAGTAGAGCCAATTTCATTAGAAATGCATTTCCCACCTCAGAAATCTTTCTTCAAGTCTCCTGCATGCCATAATCTTTATGTAAATAAGAAAAAAAAAATAAACCATGTACAAACCACAAGTGGTCACGTACTAGCACCTGGAAGTAGCTTTAAACTAAGAATAGGACTCGAGGAATCAGATCCAAAAAAACAGTTTACAAGAAAAGAAACTTTCGGAAATTGGTTTCTGCCTAGCTGTGGCTGTCCTGCCCTAAACCTGCGCGTGTGCTCATTCACGCTGCAGACTGCTGCGTCTTGTGCTTCCCAGCACATCCACACCCGTGCATGCACAAGCATAGACGTAATAGCTTAATTGAATGAGTTACAGTTATTAGCTTTTAACAAAGCGACTATTGATGCATTTCCACAGTGCAAAATTCTACCGAGATAGATTACTTCTCAATTATCATGCACACTTTACTTGTTCGTTAAACTCCATTGTTTGGGGTTTCCTCCCCCCTCATTTCCAATACCAGTAGTCACTTTCTTTGTCCTGTAATTATTTTTCTGCTCAGAGAATGTGGCATTATGAAGCTTGCTGAATTGATGCCACATAAGTCACTATTATTTTTTGTTAAAAAAGGAAAAAAAAATAAAAGCATCAATCTCTGAAGTAGATATCTAGGTTATTCAGAGTCAACTTATTTACAGTATATTCTTCCCGGAGTAAGTCCACAGTGCACCTGGAATCCAGGTTAGCCACAGTGAACATCTTCCAGATGTTCTCTGAATTAAGAGAAGCTAGAGGAGTTCAGCACCACTGGGAATAGTCACTTCCAAGAATCAGGGTGTAAACTAGCATAAGTCTCATTACCACTCTTAAACAGTCAATTACCGACAGTGAAGGTAAGTATGAACCCTCTGGACATACGTATCTTAATTTTCAGCAATCCTAAGCAAAATATTCCTTATATATTTAATAGATAAATTCATCCACAGACACTCACAGACCTTTACTGTTATCTCTGTTTTCACTGTTATCTAGAGAATGTTTTGATGTGTGCACAGTGTTAGTTGACAAACCGTAGTAAAAGAAGAAAAACTGTGATTATGTAGGGCAACTTTATTCAAAAACTAAAGAGTCCTAAATCACATCTTGCAGTTCAGCACATATGATTAAAACAAGCATATGGCATTCAGCTTGTCTTTATGGCCATGCATCAAGAACGGAAGACTTTGTTACCTATAAATTCTGCAAAATACGTTATTCTGTTTATTTGCCTGGCTCATTCACCAACATTTTAGGCTGACTCAAACACAGGACTACACAGTCTGGCAATGTATGATTATCCACAAAGTTTAAGCAGTTTTTTTGCCCTACTTCAACAAGTCAAGTTTAAGGTAGGAAGGTGAATGGCAAACCAGACTGGCAAAGCTTTATTTTCCTCACACTGCACCCGAGTTATTCCTAAGGAGTACCTGGTAATCATGAACACCCATATACTCCAGTTCAAGTCAAATACCTGACTAAACAATTTTTTCCTGCCCACTATCGCTAAAAAAGATTTTCAGGACTTGGATATCATCATGTCAGCTCCTCCTTGCAGAGCTGACCTTTTTGTACCTCAAGAGTCTAAAAGCACCGGGGGAAAAAAAGCTGAGCAGCCTAAGCAGAAGGCATGCATCACTTCCAAAGACCAGACAGGGAGACCAGAAATCCAATTCACATCAGTGATGCCGCAGTTAAGATACAAAATCTGGTCCAGGAGTTCTCTCCCTACTTTCCAGCATTTTTTCCCCTCATTCCCACACAATACTAAAAAGCTGCACATTCCCGAAAGCCAAGTGTGTGCAAGGGCAAGACGATCACTTCAAGTCCTCAGAACTGAGCATAAGCCACAGTTTAAAACCACAGATTTCTTGGGGGAGGGAGGGGGCACAGGGCCTTCCCAACATTTTTTGATATATTTCCAAAGGTATATTTGTAGAGACCCTTTTCTAATCTGAACATATCAAGAGACGGGCAAATGACAAGGAAGCAGTAAGTACTGCAGAAACACTCAGAGAAAGGAAGACAGGGCTGTCGAGTGAGCCCACCTGAGCTCCCATGCCTCAGCTACGAGCACCGAGCCAGAACAGCTACCGCTGCCCCTTTTCCTGCCAGGCCTGTGACTGGAGATCAGAGTCACGACTGCAGCCCAGCTGGGCTGTGCAGAAAGGGATCTTTAAACTCTACCCATGTCTGTAGCATAATCAAGTGAGAACACAACTCGTCTGTGTTCGGGAATGAATTGTGCCCCCTGAAAGCAGGTTTCTCAAAGCATGTAATTCCAGATTATTTTCTTTTCCACCTTCTGAAAGCCCTAAATTGTGTGCCTCTATTTTCACCCCTGAGCACAACGCAACAGTCCTCCAAGACCTGAGGAGCATTCAGGACTCACGCCACAATAACACATAAGGAATTGGTGTTCCCTGATAGCACCTGACTCATAGTTAGACCAAATGCTTTGAGACGTGCTGTAAAGAGGGAAGTATTATTCCTATCATTTGCCTCTTCTGTACCAGACAAAACGCTCTGAATTGCAGCTCTCCTTGTTTACACAAAACCAAGGAAATTAGCTTTCTATCAATGCTATCGAGGGAATGCACAAAGGATGCTCTAGAATACAGGCTTTCCTAGTTTGCCACCAGAAAGATGCTTGTGGGGCAGTAACTTGTGAAAATGCCTTCGAATTGGGAAGTGATGCTCAAGGGCATCCTGAACATGAAATATATTACTGCACCTATCCAATCATTATTCTAGCTATGAAATTTTATCTATATGTTAGTACACAAGCACACACATGCTTACACCTTTTTACACTTATAGACACTGATTATATTACATAAATATTTATATACATACACACAGCAAAACACATTACATGTTATTATATTGTATATAGCCACACACTTCCAATTCAATACACATATGCATGTAACAGTATGAAAAACTTATTTCCTTCATACTTTAGATATCAGTTCATCAATAACTCACGTACTTGCAAAGCTCTTCTCTGACCGCTCAGCTTTCTTTTTCAAGGACCCTATGTCAGATATGATATGATGAAACACAGAAGATCTGGACTGGGTATTTTTTTTGTTTTGCTGGGGGTTTTTTTGGTGTATTTTAGTGGTGGTGTTTGGTGTTGGCTTTTTGTTTGTTTGATTGGGGTTTTTTTGTTCGGTTGGTTCTGTTTGGTTGGTTTTTTAAACATAAAAAAATACATTAAGGAACAGTAAAAACTATATTTTAATTGTGCTAGTCAACAGGAATATATTGTAGTTGTTTGTACTCATGTTTTCTCAGCCAGCTGAAACACTGCAAAATCAGAATCCTCAAAGCGGGAAAATATTATCTTTTCAAATGAGAAGACAAAAATACAGATGAAGCGACTTCGAGGCCCCTGGCAGACAGAACAGAAAGCAGGAGAGTCAATCTTTTAAGTATTTGATCTTCTCTCACACTAGAGGCAGGCCTCCTTCTCTGAAGACTTTCTCAGGTCTATTTCAGGGACAGATTAAAAAAAATAGCTACAGCTGGAAATCAGGTTGGATTTTTTTATTTTTTGGCTTGCTGAGGTAGGTGGAATGGGTAAGTAATGGAGACACTCATTAACTCTTGGGCTTTTCAACACTGCTTTCACAGCAATCATGGAATTAGCTGAAAATTGTTCTCTGGCCCATCCATGTTCTCTATTGAACAATTCTCATGATGGAAGAGCCAAGATCTGTGACCTTAACTTGGCTCCAATAACGCAGAGAGCAGCCTCTCCTCTGTGGTGAACTGAGCCTTGAACAATTTCATTAAAAGGAATCATTGGAACAATGAAATCGATGCTCTCCTAACGAAATACTCTAAATCGTTAATACAGATTGTAATTTAAAGCAGGCAAGAATGTAGATTTTTCCATATCTTCTGTTCTCACAAAACAGCCCATGTCGGGTTTTCATAGGAGGCACAAACACTCCTGCAGTATCAGTAGCACAAGTTCAACATTTATTCACTTGACGACATCAAAAGTCCCTGGGGTGCCAGTTCCATTTCGCAACTGCTCAGACCTAAGTGTGCGGCAGAAAGCGGGTGCTCTCCCTTGTAAATGGGATGGGTGTAAAGAGATTGGTGTGTTTGTCACAAAATAATACTTCTGCCATTAAGCAATCCCAGTCCATGCACTAAGTTCCCAGGCACAGGTCACGCTAAAGCGTTTAATTTGATATCAAGAACCTTATCATATTATTTCACTTGAAGAAGAATTATATAGTCAAGCAGTCTGACAGCTTTGCATACAAAGGACAATTTCTCCCAAACAAATGCCAGCAGCTTATTAAGTTACCAATACATTGCTAAGCTATAGTGACTTAATGCTGCTAAACCAAAATATTTTCAGATGATTTTTAAAGGGCAGCACCAGAAAGCTTGCAAATCACACATTCACATTTTAATGAAAGGTGCAATTACTGAGCATTTACCTTGTATTTAATTAGAATGAAACATCAATAAGGCTCATTTAGCATCTCTCTAATATGTCAGCAACTTTTTTAAAAGGTGGTAGCAAATATTAGTTTTTGATTTATACAGTTATACTGCAGAACACTGCATTTGCTGGCTTGCTATTAAATGACTGTATGACAAACAGTGCAGTTTTGTCAATTCTAAGGCAAAGATAACTCGGCTGTGGTTCTCGCACAGAAGACAAATCAAAGACTAATTTTAAATTGGTATAATTTCCTTTAAAATAACAACAATGGAGAAGATTATCATAGGCAATTATGATGGAGGAACACATCTGTTTTTCTGACCTAGCTGTCGCTGTTTTGACTGCTTCTTAATGCACTCAAAATTACAAATAGCTGGTGTACGTCTTCTGAAATGAAAAAAGGGAGACAACATGAGAATACCTTTGCTGAAGACATCACATGTAACACAATTGATTCTACTTGGCCAGTCTAGTTTCAGCATAAGCCATTTCTTATGCTGCACACCTCAAACTGTCTTCCAGCTGGTGGCACAGCTACAGACCAGGCACAAGGTCTAATAATAAATTTCCTTCTGGCTCCACAGTCCTTTGCTGTCCTAAGCACGCTTGAAGTCATAAGACTCCAGATTTAGATCTAGGTTTCTACCAAGATCTGATAACCAAGGAGCGATGTGATAAACTCCAGCTTCTCTGGACCAACTGCCTTAAGGCTAAGAACTGTAGGAGTCACCTGCAGCTTCTTCACTAGAGATTAGAAAACCATGAGGCGGATAATGTAACAAACAGAGGGAAAGGCAGCACATCTGGAGCCCTAGAAAATTCACCCAAGCAAAATTTACTCCCAGACTGGAGCTGGATCTGCATCTGTCACCCAAGCTCTCATCGTGTAAGCTTGCCATGTGATGCAATGCAGCTGGGATGTACAGAGATTCATGAGAAAGACCAAGTCTAGTTTGGCCAGAGAGAGCTTGCAGCATGCTTGATTAACATCCCTCTCCAGGAAAGGGATGTTGCCAAATGGCAACAAGGGAGATGTCCCATGAAAGCCAACAGATAATTTCCACGCCTTTACCCGACTGGTATCAGCTGCTGGTGCTGGTTGTCACTGATAAGATTCTTCAGGACCAGGCCGTTACAAAATTCTACTGAAATAAAAGCTTTAATGCCTGCAAGTAGCCATTCAACCAGCAAAATCTTGCTTTCAAGGGATGCTTGTACATTATGAGTTGACACCCAAGCAAGAAAACAACTTGTCCTAATTCAATACCATGCAGCAGGCTACCAGGTAGGAATATATATCTCTTACAGTAAAAATTAAATATTTAACATCTTATGTGATAAATATCTAATATTTACTCAAGCTCATAATGAATGCTTGTCTAGAAGGAGGATATGAAATCGCACTACAACTATGTCATTACTTAATTAAATTTCCCTTTCTAAAAAAATTCTAATTTGCCAGCCAGCTTGCTAATGATTTCATGACCATGCTACATAAATATAATTTCCCTGATTTGCTTTAGATGTGTTCAAGCAGATATTAAAAGGGCATAAGGTTTGCCAATAGCCTCTCCGCTCTCACATCTGGAAACTCATGACAAAAGATCTGCCATAGAGGGTTCAGAAAGGAGACAAGTTGGTCAGAGACATTCAGAAAGCATCCTGCACAGGTCAGGGCTTTGAAGTAAAGCGTAGCAGAGAATCTCAGGGCTTTCTGATTATTTCCTGCTCCTGGCAGGTCACCTGTCAAGACACATTTAAACAGGAACATCTTTGGAAAAAAAGGACTGCAAGGGACCAAAAGTACAAGTTCTTTGACCAAAGCCCTGGACTGGATCTCATGAGCTTTTAGTTCAAGTTCAGGACTCTGCCAGGCTGACAGTGGGATCTGAGATGCTGCAGTCACTCTGCCTTGTCACTTCCAATGGGGATTAGTTGTACTCCCTAGGTTTTTACATGGCACTCCCTTACACTAGGAACAGGGCTTAGTGGGCGCCTTTTCCGATTAAAAGCAGAAATCAGTAAGTTTTGAACAGACTGCAAGTGTTCCTGTGCTACAGGCAAGGAACAATCTGCGGGCATGTGTGCAGTAACACTGACCCCAGCTGCCCTTGGAAGCGGGTGCCAGGTCTCCATGTACTTGCACGGGAATTAAAAGCTTTTCCGTCCAGTCAGCTTCAGCCAAGTGCTAGACATCCTTCTGCCTAAGCATAAACCAAAGCTTCTTCCGACTCATACTGGTAGGTCCATTTCGCTTTCTCCAACCACTGCATACACACAGAAAATAAAAAATAAATAATAATTTAAAAAGCTGGATTTGTATTCTCTGATGGAACTGATGTAATAGGCTGAATGGGAATGAAGGAGACTAACAAAATCACACTTCAGTGGTTTTAGTTAACAGCAATACTAAAATCCAGGGCAATTGTTAGCTTGGTTTGTTCTCAGTACGTGCAGACTCTTTTCTCTCCAAAGTAGTAGCTAAGTATTTCTTACCCTCACAATTAGTACAGCCTCCTAACCTCATCACAGGTGAGGTTAATACAAGGAATCAAAGTACAGCTCTGCCTATCTTTCTGCAGGTAGCAATTTTGTTACATCAACCTAATACACACCTGTCTCTGAGAAAACGTCTCTGTGTCACCAGGCCATCTTTTAACCACTAGATGACAACTTTTCAACACTGTTGATCTGAACCGCATTCAGGTAATGACAACATTGACAGTTTGGGTTTTCTCATATTTGATGTTTTATTTAAAACCTCAGCTCCTCCAAACAAATGATCATCCAAGAATGTCAGCTTTCACTTCCAAAAGCATGTTTCCAGCCCTCACATTGTCACACTGTACAAAAAAGCCTGGAAATGGAAACCAAGTGTACCTTGATGTCTCAAAAATTCAAAGTAAAATGAAAAAAAAAACCAACAAAACAGTATGTACTTTACATATCATCGTTCCAGGGGATCAGGCTCCTTTTCACTAAGATTAGACATTTTTCCTAAAAAAACATGACTAACTAGAAAATTAATTAAATGAAAAATTCTTTTGTAATAAGAACTCCTTCAAAAGGCAAAGGTCTAAGAGGCAAGCTTGAACAAGGAATAGTTTGGTCTTCTCTTTTCTTTGTCTGTTTTTCTCTACTCTTGAAGAGGGCTTGTTAATCCCAAGAGATGAAGGACTTCATATGGGCTCTGCCTTAACATTTATGAGGTGCCTGCAAAGTTTCATCATCAAATGGAACTGTTAGGAGTTCATAGTTGATGCTGTGCAAGGATTTGGGGATAGAATGACTGGTTAGAACGGGTGGCCTGAGAATTTTAACAAAATCTTTAAAGCAAGGAAATACTTTAAGTTATCACAGAAGGAAAGGAAGGCAACCCATCACTTAGCTGAAAGAAGGATCACAAGGAGTTAATTTCTGACAAACTTGTGCTTTCCTCATATTTCACTCAAATCCTAAAGAATGAATTTATAATGCCGAGTTTCAACTTTGCAAGCAAGCATTATGCATTTTTTAAAAATGGTTTAATAACATACATACATGCACAAACCAATGCTATAATTGCAGATTCCTTACAACAATGAAAGACTAAACAAATCCTTAATTTATAAGGCTCCACAGTGCTATTTAAGGACATCCCTGTACTACTGTAGAATTTCACACTGAACTCTCACACTCTCACACATGGTGAGGTCGTAGCTAATCCTACCCAGCATGTCACCGTAGGAACCTCCCTGCAATTCGCTGGAGGACTGAGACGAAGCAACGCAAAACTATCACCAACCTCCACCTTATTTGCTTTGGGGTGTGACATGCTAGGGCTCGGTGTGGGTTAGAAAACCTTCATCCTCCTGGCAGAGACCTGCAGAAGGCAAGGAGAACTTCTGGTCGGACTGGCTGTGGGGACAAAGTCAGCTGTAGATTATTTGTGTGGCACTGACTGACCAGTGCCGTTATTCACCCACCGACAGCTCACCCCCAGACGCCACCTGATGCTGTGAGCCAAGCGACCTGCACACACACACACACACACACTTCGCTGAAGTCTTTGGTAACAGATCATTCAACGAAGGAAAACGTCACCCAGGGAAACTTGAGCTTCAGGTCAGCATCCAATATATTCATCATCAAAGGATTTTAATAAGCAGAATAGAAGCTCAAAGAACAGAGCAGTTTGCCAGGAATGGCAGAAGCCACCACAGGCAAAGAGAGTTCAAGTCAGACCTACCAGTCAGGGAGACTTTGGGCTTCATTTTCCTTCCCTTTATCCCAGCGCAATCCCAGTAACATACCTAAACTCAAAGGAATTTCATAAGAGAGGGCACAGCATGTAAATGAAAAACCAAATCTGATGGGACATGCTTGTTAGATGTGCAAAAGGAGCAATTATAGGAAGGTAACAGATATTGTGGCACTTCACTTTCTCAATCAAAAGGTGTTAGAGAATAATAAAAAAAAAAAGTGGCTTTAGGTGTCTCCAGCTTATGTACAATCCACAACTGTCAAAATTAAATTCATACTTGGAGGACAAAGGCTCCTACCCCTTCCACTGAATCACTATCTGTGAATTTTCTATGTCTGTTCTGCTACAAATATAAACAATTTCAGAATTATCTTAAGAACACTGATTTGTGCTGCCTGATGTTACAGACCAATGCTTCGAGTCACAAATGAAAAAGCAACAAGCCACACTGAATTAATTTCTCATTCAGCTTTTATAATCCTGTAAATAAGGTGATGTGCACACTTACCACCCACACACTATCTTGAAACTTTTCCCCGTACTGACTGCTCTGGAGAATGCGATGCTCCTTTCTAATAAAGCTGCTTTTACAATGAGGCTGTAAGAACAGAGTTGCTGACACCTGTGCAGTCTCATGGCTTAAAAAATGTAAAATATTTAAAAACCCTCAAACACCAAAAAAATAACACACCCCAAAACACCTATAAGGAGAGATGAAAATTGTTTGATATTTGGAAGAAATTATATTATTTTTCTTTTCTAGGGCTATCAGTATTTCACTAAAGTGCACTGTATAGAAATCATCACAAGAAAAGACCTTCACAACACCAATTAGATAAATTCACAAATTGCAAGAGATCATAAAAGTCTTAATTTATCCATGGTCAAGCCTCCTTATAAGGTCAGTTATGTGATAAATGACTGAAACCACGTGTCCACCTTTCCAAACAGCAGCAACCTGTGTTTTAAGGCAGCTGACACAAAATACTCTCAGAGAACTGCACTGATGGCTAGAAATAAAACCTCATAGGATGAAGCACTGGGGCAGCGAAGAGTTAGAGAAAACACCCTACTTTAACCTAAGGAAAATCTTCTCCCCGTGTTGTACAGATACAAAACCACTAATTGAAGGTGATAAGAGACCAAGCGTTACAGGAGGCAAAAATCCTCCTACACGCCCCTTGATCCTTGTGCAGCAACTCCTGCTCACTCCAAACAGAATCCTTCCTAATTATTCTTTAACAGTGCTAGAGGGACGATGTACAGTCATATTAAAAACCTTTGATAAACCTTAAATTTTATTAATAAGAGACCAAGCGTTACAGGAGGCAAAAATCCTCCTACACGCCCCTTGATCCTTGTGCAGCAACTCCTGCTCACTCCAAACAGAATCCTTCCTAATTATTCTTTAACAGTGCTAGAGGGACGATGTACAGTCATATTAAAATTTAAGGTTTATCAAAGGTTTTTATTAAAAACATGTGGATAACTCTTCCACTCAGCAGCCAAACTAAATCCATTTCTTAAATACTAGCTCCATTGTCTTTTCAGTTTCCCTTTATTAGGGCAGCAGAAAAGTTCATATAGGAGAATTGAAGCCAGATGCTGACAACTGGGCCACGCACTAATGCATTTCTTAAATCCTGAACATATTCACCTCTGACCTCCACAATATCTCTGGACAGCTGTACCTAATACACCTGTTGTGATCAGGTATTGGACAGTGTAGAGGAATGCCAGGCGGGCCCAGACAAGAATCACAGTTAAAGATAGCATGTTACATAAAGAGCCAGTAATATATTCTTAGAATTGAGAAAGAATTTTTTCAAACCATTTTAAAATGATGCACACAATAGTAAAGTCATTGTTTTCTTTCTCTTGCCTTGAAAAAGGATACATTAGCAAAAAGAGACAGAAAAAACAATCTGGTACTAATAGGGTCAGATTCTTTTGCTTTCAGACCATAACTTCTCTATTACCAAGGGAAAGCACAAGGGAAACGCAAGGCACTGATAAGGATAGAGCTTCCAAAAAGCTGGAAAACGGACCTCAGTACTAATGTGTTTGGTAATCCTGCCCTTCGACCTGGGGCACTCAGTCAGGCCTAATATGGAGCTGGGAGCTCTGGCAAGAGACAGCATTTCAAGGATGCGGCAGTGATGGAGAAGAACATTCCTGCCTTTTACAGGCACACAGGCTCCTGGTTTGGGGCAGGGCGTCTGGAACCAACGCCACCCTCGACACTCACAGAAAAGGTGCAAACAGCTCCGCTCAGGGTTCCACTGCTGATGCTCGGGACTCTCCCTCCCCTGCCCTCTCTAATAACGAGGAGATGATGACCTCCAGTGAGTGAGTTTGCCAGAAGACATCGCTGACCATTTTCTTCAGTCAAATACCGTGAATTCTGCAAACTGAATAGGAATGGAAGAAAACCAATTCTACAGCAATGCCTTCAACTAGACTACAGAAGTGAGCAGAGATTTATGGGTCTGATCCAAATCCCTTTGAAGGCAGTGGAAAAACTGCAACAGGGCAAGGCAGGAATTCTGTTCCTTCTGTGGAAACGCACAGAAGAGATGTCATCCTCCATTAACTATTTTTCTTCTACATGGAAGTCTCAGGAAAGGAAAATTTGTCCCTAAACCATGAGAAACAATATATTACTGAAGCTTTAGATTCCACAAGAACTAATTAAAAGTTTCTGCAAAACGTATCAATTTAAAATAACATCCAAATTTACTTTAGGAAATCAATGTTATTATCTTCTTTTTCCAATAAAAAGAACAATGTCCTGCCTAAAATATAAGCATTTTGATATTACATCACAACTTTAATTAAACCTAATGAGCACATGCCGTAGAAAAACCTCTCGATCAGAGTTTACCGGTAGGTGATTAAGAATTATAATAATGGTTAATATCAGCCACTGAGTAATCCCATTTGATTACATCTTACAAATATACTCTTAAAACATTGCTCTCTTACTTTATTATATTAATTGTATTTGTATCTCTGTAATGTGCTTAGGAAAAGTTAATCAAATTTCTTCTAAGTGGTTTTTCACGACAGTTTCCACCTACCATTTGAGCTCAGTGGATCAAAGTCCAAACAGAAGATGAAATGTGGTATGTTCCACTTTGAATTTCCAATACTTCTCAAATTTTGATGGATACCTTCAAAAACATATTTTTGGTGGTTTGTGTAGGTTTCTTTTTTCCCTTTTTTGCTTCCTAGCAGTACCGACAAGTCCAAAAAGCACTGCTCCCTGCACAAGCTTAAAATGAAATGTCTCGGCTTCAAAAAGTTTACAAACAGAAACAATAGGAATTCAAAACAAACGGATGGATCAGCTCCACTTATTTCAATCAACATTCAGTAACAGACTGATTCTGGAATCTAATGATTTTTCTTGCATACACTTCTTATTTGTAAAGCTGCATTATTCATATATTCTGCATTTCAGTGCACTAACTTAGCAACTCCTTGGGACCAAGAAAGATAAAAATACAGAGAATTCTTAATTAAAAAAATATTTTATTGCAAAACTAAAAGTTGTTTTCTTAATAAAGACTGGATTCTGATGGCAGCTATCTGCACTGCAATATCTAGATTATAAGGCCACCATCACTTTATTTCTTTGCTTTTGTAAAAGCAGAAAAGGTAACGCTGCATTAAGGTTGATGCAATTAAACTGAGTTCTTATAATGAAACATTCTTCTTTATTATCTTTATTCTAATACTGCTTGCAAATCATACTCTGGCTGCACAACTATTTATTTCAGGTTCGCTTTCAGAAAACTGAATAGGATGAGTACTGTTTGCCTCATAAAACCACTTCTTTTTTGTTAGCTTTGCTCTACAGTATGAGGAAACAGTTATAAAAGCAGAGGTTTCACAAGGAAGACACACAAGTTTCCATGGCTATATTTTTGTTTACTAATAGCATGCAGAAAACAAGACAAAGAAAATAAAAACAACGACACATTTGTTCTTGGTTCCATTCTCAGCAGCGAAGGCCAGATTTTGCCGGGGCTACTTGTGTGGCATCCTGCTCCACAGGCAGTTGTGCAGAAGCCGCTGGGTTTCTGCATTTGGCTCAAACATTTCTTACCACCCAAACGAGCACAGAGGCCTGTAGCAAACGACTGGGTGTTTGTAACCACTGTATCTTTACTCAAAAAGGAATCAAAACTTTCCCAACTCTTGCACTTGGCTCTGCAGCATGGTATGCAACTGCTGCCCAAACCTCTCCTCTTCTGCGCGTCTAAGGCTGCTCCCAGTGCCGGCATCACCTCCCAGTGCAGGAACCACCAATGGCAACACCAAGCTGGTGAACCCTTGCTCCCACCTGCTCAGGATACCTGGACTCTGATACATCTCCTAGGGAAGAAGGTATTTTGTACAGAGCTCAGCAAATTTCTGTTTTGCGCTTGTGGGAGCTGTCGTACTTTTTTTTAATGCACGCTTGGCTGCATATTTTAGGAGTTTTAATATTCATGATGCATTATGCTGGAATGAAAATCAGACAGCCAATTTCCACCAAGGCTCAAATAGAAGTTGGATACCATGCTTTCTTAGTATGGGGGGCGGGGGGGGGGAGCCAAAACCCAATCTTTCATCTTTTCACAAGGTTTACTAGCAATATATGAGGGGAAGGAAGAGAATAACGTTCAGAAGATGGTTAATGGGATTTGAAGGTTTCCCTCTCCAGCACAATGGGCTGTTAGCGAACAAGAGGTCAGGTCAGTGATTATACATCATTTTTTACCAGGCCTACAAACACATCGCCTTCTGAACTTCAAGTTTTCACTCTTATGACAATTCTTAACCACCGTAATGAGACTCAATCACACTGGGGACGGCAACTCATAACCTTCCTCACACCATTCAGCTGTGCCTATTTATATAGCATCTCTGCACAGAGGACAAAGATGTAAGATCAATTAAGGCCAAGATAAAATTGTAATACTACTCTAGCATGGCAAGAGGCAGTTGGGCTAATGTGTTACACTACCTAACCGACAGCATCAAACACTCAGAGGAAAACAAAGGTTTACACCGGACACATCTTCAGTATCTATCACTGCTGCTGTTCAGACTGCGACCCCTCAAAAGGTAACCAAATCTCTAAATAGTGTGTTGAGCATACCCTTCTCATGCACAAAGTTCAGCAAATGCCTACTGCTTTCTGAGCTGCCTAAACCAGAGATTAAAAATAAATACTTCTGTGTAATGTGGAATTATCTATTACTAGAACCCTGGAGAGAAAGTCTTGCAAAATTCACTTCTACACATAAGAAAGACCACAAATATGAACTAATGTATAGCCTTGCTGACATAAAAAAAAATAAAATGAAATGGCAAAAAAAATGAAAATGGCAAACAGGAATTTGTTATCTTATTTATAACTACATCTCAATAATAAAGAGGTTAAAGGCACATCAGAGACTGTAAAGACCTCTCCACAAACAGATAACCTGACGAGCAATGCACATGTGTGTGCTTGTGCACGTGCAAATGAGAGAAACATTCAGCATCTTGTACAAAACCAGAACAAAGGGACGTTAATGGTTTACAAAACATTAGGTGAGATACTCTAATTCTTGATAATCTCCCACACACAGGAACACACACCAATGTCCAAGTACAAGCTAGGGAAAAAACTCATAAGCAACTTTAAAAATTACTATAATGTACACTCTGAATATATGATGTGCAAAGGCTGCATTCCCAGTAAGAGCAACCAAGTCACTTTCCAACTCCTTCCTGACCTATTTAACTCTAGCAAAGTTGTCCTTGTGGAACTTCTTGTTCAAAGAAAGAGGATTTTAAATAAATACAGATTTTTTCCTATCAACCATGATCCTAGGGATCAAATATCCTTTGTAAAGAGAATTTCCACCTCTACTTCTGAGATACATTCCTTGGAATATAAACACCAGGAATGACACCAGTGGTATATGGTCTTCTCTCAGTAAGGACCAAGGCACAAAGATAACTTTTGGACACACACTTAGAGAATCGGTAGCAGACTGATGACAAAGCAGCTCAGGGGGCAGAGGTCTGTATCACTAACCCCAAGGCTATCTGGCCTACATCACTCCAGGAAAAGTGACTGCTCCATCTCAAGAGCCTAAAAGTTCTGCAGAACTTTTGAAGCTTTACAGAAGAAAGTCTCTTAAACTTTCTTTGGAAAAAAAATATGAATCAGTTGAAAAGACTGCTACTCTGATTTCAGAGTATAATATTAAGCTGCAAAAGTTATCTGATCAGAAACAGGGCCTCTGAACATGTCTGTCTTGATGAAAAATATTCATTTTTTCAGGTATTTGACCTGGATAGTAACACATGAAGGAGACTGAAATTTCAACATCCTTACTCTGTAGGACTAAGGAAGAACAGATACTGCTTACTCGGACAGCATTCTCCATAAAAACACAAGCCCTCCTGGAGGAATTCATTTGACATGGTCTTTAAACAATACATTGTATCTAAGCCATTACTGTATGTCTACATTTCTGAGTCTGTGAGAGTAATAATGATTTCATTCAAGTATCCATTTCAACTCATCTGGTCCCAGATTTCATTGCAGCAGACCAGCTCCGTAAGCTCAACATATCATATCCAGCAACACATTATCCCGGTAGGAGCTTCAGCTCAAAACCAGCACATGGAGCAAAACACTGCTCCGCACAGAAAAAAGTAGATGAAGAGACACAGTCTGGCTTTATGATTCATGCTTCACTCTGAATGGTGAGGCCCGAGGTATATTACTGATCTTACACAGCAAAAAGTATGAAAATAATTTTTTTTTAAAAAAAAAAAAAGATACATTCAGGGGTGAAGTCTTAATTCTGTTGAGTTTTCTTCTCTACCAGACAATGCTGAGAGATACAATAAGCTTTGTATTACCCAGGACAAGTTTACTCAATAAATCAGCATCAGTTTGAGTAACTTTGCTGCTTGCATAAAAAGCACTGCTCTGAGATCTCAGCGAACAGCCAAGTTCAAGTGGACTGATGTTTATTTTATTTCAGACTCAGGTGAGAATCTCTCCTCTCAGCATCTAAATGAGGATCAAACTGACCACAGCAGAGTCATGCTTTGTATTCAGACAAGACAGCAGGAAAAGAATAAAGATGATCATCATCATTGCCAAGGCATCATCTAATGTGAAATGGGGAAAGGATAACAGGAATTAACGGCTATCTTTTTGATTCACAGAAGATTTTTTTGTGCAAGAAGGGCTCTTCCAAAACTTCAAAAAGGATGTGTTGTTTTGATTTTGCAGCAACAGTTCTTTCTCTTCATAGTGATTTTCATCTTCAGTGAACATTCATCTGAGCTGAAACGTGTTCTTGACAGCATTCACCCCCCTGTGTCCATGGTTATCACAAATCCAGGATAATCCAGGAGCTACATTACCATATATGTTTCCCTCAGCTCTGCCTGGACAGAGCTCAGAGCAGGGAGGCAGGGGGAAGTCGAGGAAGAAGTAAAAGTGAATATGCTTCTGCTTAACAACTAAATTAGTTGTATCTGGGAAAACATTCAAATGCTAGCAACCAAAGGCTGAAAACAAAGCTGCAATTCATATTCAAACTACAGAGAGAATGAAAAATGCATCTATTTTTGGAACTTACCTTGATGCAGACTAGACAGAGCTCTACTCTGCTTGTTCCCCAGTCACACAGAGTTAGAAAGAGGATGCTGAGTGGGTTGTACTGCTCCAACCTCGGGTAGCTGAACAAAACACCTTCACTCATGTCCATGCAAGTCCACCAGTAACAGAAAAGCATGATATCCACGCTTCTGATTCTTACTCATTTCCAGAGCACAGCCTTGCTGGACAAAGATTTCATTTGGTAAGTGTTACAGGTAGACAGTGCCCCCAAAACTAAGAGCCAGGCAGGAAAGGTAGGAAAAAGAGAGCTCAATTCCATGAAGGCAAGATTTCACACACCACCTTCCTTTCTTTCCATGGAAAATGGAATTTGTAGTCACTTTCTCCCTAAGAATAACTTAGTTTTCACCAAAGCTCTCAAGTATATCACTTTACACACCGGAAACCTCCTACTATCCACAGAACCTGCCAAACTTCACAGTGAAGAGGAGGGCAAGGACACTTGCTTTCATCTTTGGCATATCTCGGCTCCCTTTCCTAGAAGTCTGCAAGACCAAAAGGTGACACAAACTCCCAGAAGCAGAATTAAGATAACAGTCTCCTTGTGAGACAAGAGCTGTCCTGTGATGTAACTAGGAATGAGACACGGATACAGCACCGCTAGTCCAAAACTTAAGTGTCTCTAATAATAATGCAGAAGCACGAAGGCACGCAACAGCTGGCTTGAGCCATACAGCAGCCCAGCACAGACCATTCCTGGTTACTGCTGTCTGAAGCTCCCCCTTACCTCAACGGATGAGGCTGAATCACCATTTTAGGCAGAGGACCTTGATGTGTTGAAAAAAACAAAAGAACACATAGCTCACAGAATACTAATTTTTAGTGAAAAGTAAGCTTACAAATAGGATATTTGACAACAAAGGTTTCCCTTCAACCAATATTCTATTTTCCTTCTCCCTGAATACATAGTAGTGCTACAGCTATGCCAAGAAAAATGCACAGCAGCACTGTGCAGCAACAGCAGCACTAATGAAGAATATATCCAGGAAAAAAAAAAAGAAGTCACTGATGGTAGAAAAGTTACCAAGCATTAAAAGAATAGCTAATATAAAACTGAATTGGTTCTCTATCTTATTTCTGTTGCAGGGAAAAAGAATAAAAATCAAAAGCTAGACTCATTTTTCACTGGATCATTATTATGCTCCTCTGGAAATTGTCTGCAGTGACTTTCATTCCAGGAAATAATATAAATCTAGTATTAGAGCTGAACTCAGGAGCCACACACACTTTAAAACCACAAATTTAATTGGGTTCTGGGATCAAAAAGTTATATCCGGGTTGCATTTGCCATTCTTTCAGCCTCCAATTGTCCTTTCCAAATCAGAATTGCTAATAGAAACTTTTACAAGTCTATAATAGTGAAAACTCTCACATATAGATAATGGGCTGGATTGTGTCTGGCTCTTCCAAGGTGTGCAAAGGGGAAAAGATCACTAAGAGCCTACAATACACAATATATTTTCTGCATGGCCAGCCAGGATTCACAGCCTTCCAATTTATGGAGTGCAGGCCAGTGGCAGCCTCTCAAACGGACTTGAGAAGGGTTATGGCTTGTTACTCCTGTAGCAATCAACTTGCCTTACACAAGGGAAAAGGACGGGCATGCTGCACCTCCTCAAAAGGGGCGATAGCAGCCAGCCTTTTACAGAACAACGCAAAGCTCTCCTTCTGCTCAAGCCTTAATGGTCTCCAGATCTTTCCAATTGTAGTAATCTCACCCCTGCTTTTAAGAACGCTGAAAATTCTTATCTTTGAGTTTTGGCCAAGCCAGGGATGCTTATGATGATTTTGAAGAGAAAGCAGATTGAAACTCTGTACTTATTATGTGCTGCTCCTGGAGAACAGTGCTCCTCAGCTCCGATCACACCCTACTGAGCTCAAAACCACATCCCTTTCTGTGCCAAGAGGATGATAAGCTAAGCCTAGCTGTTCTCAGAGAGGATGCTAGAATGTGGAATTCGACTTGCAGCAGCTGGCTGAAGATAATAGTTTTAGAAGAAACACATGTTACAGTGACAGTAGCAAGTTTAAGCTCTGGGTCATATTAGTGACATTCTATAGTGTCGATAAAATCATAATGCCAAGCTGTAGCTAGAAGCTCAATAGCTTACATAATAAATGTTCTTTCTCTACCATACAATAGGCACTTCATTTTTATTTCCTCAGGAAAAAAAAAAAATGGAGAAAAATCTCTTTGTCTTTGCTATCAGAATCAGCCACCAGCCTTTCAAAAAAGACCAGGAAGTCACATCACTGGGGGAGTCCGTTGGTGTTTGTTTTGGGAGTTTCATACTTGAAATTCAAATTATCTTCTAAAAAAGTAAAATTTAATCTCATTTAAGATGCATATTATTCGCCATACAAATATAATTCAAAAACACTTGCTGAAGTTAGATAGCCACTTGACAAAAATACAAAAGAAAGGAAAGAACATCAAGGGAAAAAAGAGGAAAAGAAAAATCACAAGAAAGAAATCCTGCCATTAAGGTGTCCTAACATCAAGGAACAACTCAGTTGAAGTCGCAGATTTTGCACCCAACTCAGCAAGAGGGTGGGAAGGAACAGAATTTACCTTGTTTGTGGAACAATACCTCAACATTTTTCTCTTCTTTTAACAAGTACTGATAAATACAAGCCCAGAACAACTCCATCAGCTGCAGGGAGTGCCTGTACTTTCAACATCCTTCACCAGCAAGGAATGTTCTCCACTCTGCTCAGGAAGTGCACCCCTTTATAAACATGAGAATCAAAGCCCTCTATTCTTTAACAAAACGTGTCTCAAATTAAAGCATCGAATCTTCCCTTAAAGGAGTATCAGAGGTTGAACATCTGAGCAGAATCATTTTGCTATTCAGATTTATCATTAGTATTACTAAAATAGTGAGTAGTGACATGAAATGGACTGAGAGCTCCTTTGAGCAAAGCACTGTGCAGAACACGGGGGACATATTTTCACAGTGGACAGCCTCAGAGTTCGTACACCCTGGGACACTACCTCACCCCACCTGACACCTGTGTGCTCCTGAACCATCCCAGTTTCAAAGTTAGCATAAACCATTTGCATGGCAATGCTTCAGGATAATTTATTTTAACCTGCTTTAATTTTCATCCACAATGAAATGAAAGCATCCACAGTCAGTGAACACATTTCGGCTGAGGGGCAGCTCAGTGCAACTTCCAGCAGCAGAGAGCTAAGCCCCTGAAATGTGCTGCCTCGCTTGGGACTGTGCAAACATGGCCTAAGAAAGTCCTCGACTGACAGAGTGGACAACTGAAAGGGCAACTTGGAAAAAGGGTGTGTGCCAGGAAAATGGGAGAGCCAGGGCAAACAGACGGATTAACTTGTCCCAAGCAGAGCTACACACTAATGGCAGAGCCCCCAAAACAGTGGATTTCCTTCCAGACTACCTACTCCATCAAGGCAGCTGTCAAAGCAACGAGTTTGCCTTGCCATAACTTTGCAAACAACTTCTGTGACCAACACACATCAAACACTCTTGCGAGGGCAGGATTCCCAGAAGGGTTTATCCGAAGAGCTGTCTGCACTAAGCCATGGTGCCTACAATTACCATGGGGCCTATGAAGCCCTTACTGGGCTCTGCTACTTCTACCAATATTCTCCCTTCAAGTCACCAAAAATCTATGCTGGATCAGAGCAGAACTCCATCTAGTCCCAAATCCTGGCTTCAGTGATAAGCAGAAGCAGATGCCAAGAGCAGAGCACAGGAGCAGAGGGAAATATACAGATGCTATTTTTGAGCACGCTCCCAGCCTACTACAATCTGAGGGTCCGGCACATCACAGACAGTCTTTTGGAGGAGATTCCTAAGCATTTAGCATCCTCAGTGGGGTTTTATGTATTGAAATTATTCCCATTCTGAATCCCAATAAACTTTTAGCATCCCAACAACCTGTGGCAAACCATGCTTTTTTCCTTAAACAAAACCCAAATGCCCAGCTCGTAAGATTCAAAGTCTGGTGCTCAACCCATGCAGCTACCCAGGCTGACCACCTATAAGGCTCCCAAGAATCTTCAGGTTTTACCTCCATTCACCCAGTCAAAAGTTGTCCCTGCCTACAATCACCGCATGCCTTTGGTTCTCAATTATCCCTGTCCTTGCCTCTCACCAAATATACAGCCCGCATCATCAAGAACGTCAACACAGGCCACAAGATCAAGACTGGCAGGAAAGAAAATCCTCTTTGGAAAAAAAAGTATTGCTTGGAGTAGGGCACAAGCTGCCCATCTCTACACCTGCTGTCTGCCTGTGTCAAGCCTCCAGCACATGACCATACAGGCATCGCCCTCACGACACGCGGAGATGAGTGCTAGCATTGTATTCGTATAAAACTCAGACATATAAACTCATTTCGCTTCTAAAGTAAAACTGGTTTTGGTAACCATGCAGTATTGCCATCGTCACAGAGACAGTAACAGGCAACTGCTATCAAGGCTACCAGTTTGTCTCACCAAAGCTTTGCAAACAACTTCTGTGACCAACGCACATCAAGCATTCCTATGAGGGCAGGATTCCCAGATCAGTTTATCAGAACAGCTGTCTACACTGAGCTGTCATGCCTATGGTTACAAGAATGTGACATGGCTAATCTGGATCTGGGTGGGATTAACTCCCTACAGCTGCTGGTGTTGAGATTTCTGGCTCTATTTAATTTGGCAAAGAACCGCACAGGAAGCTGAAAGACTCAAGTCCCTGTAATGAAGCTTCTGGCATTTCTGTCTCTGGACCCCAAAGAAACCAAACACAACTCCTGCCAGAAATCAGTAAACTATTCAATTTACACGAACAGGCATGTGAACTCAGGTTGTAGTTTTGTTACCAATTTAAGCTGCCCAAAGAGCAAGTTATGTCTGCCCTTGCCACCTCCCTAGGCTGGGTGCTCCCACGCCTTCTCGGGTGTGCTTGTTCGGCCGTGCGCTGAGCTGGTTCAGGGCACCCAAGGACAAAGGAAAAACAAAACCAAAAACCAGAATGCCTTAAGCTTTCAAGCAGATCCGCTCCCCAGCCTGATTCACCTGGTAGCCACATGGAAGCAAATGCCTGCACCAAGGAAGGAGCAGCTGCCAGCAAGGACAGAATTACCTCTAGCACTGGGACTGAATTAAATAACGACAAGACAGCAGTGTGGTAGGACTGTGCTCACCTTCTACAGAGCTCAGTGGTGCGGTGAAGTGAGGGAACAGGTCTGTCGGTCTGTCTGTCACACTGCATAGATCACAATCTCACCACGACTCTGGACAGCTACTTCTTAAGATGATTTAAATATCTACAAACATTGCCCACTCAAGATTAAACAAATTAGTTGGTCTGATAGTGCATATTTACTAATTACTACACCAACCTTTGGATAGTTTATGTAAAGCCATTAAGGCTGCCTCAGCTTTCTTAACTTCAGTAACAACATGCTGTTCAGATCCTGGTCTAATTTCACAATTTCACAACTCGCAATCTTTAACTCTTCTGGGTGGAGAAAAGGTCTACCCAGCACCCCCTGCCCTCATCCTCCGGAGAAACACAAAGGTCTACGCAAGCCTAGGACTCAGAGTACTCTGCTCTCCATGGGACCTGCTCTTTCCATATAAACATTAAATAGGATTATCAGGGAGGGGTGGGAGACTTGCGCTGACCATGCCTGTTCTGTGTTTGGGAAGCTCAGGTTGCTGGGAATGCCTACCCAATGCGTATCTGCAGCCAATTAGCGGGGCAAAAGGCACCTCCTGCAGGGCCTGTCAAAGCCACCCCACCCCTAACGGGCCGCTGCCCAGAGATCTGAAGCTCTGCCTTCCTCCTAGAGGGAGGCAGGGATTCCCTGCACCATACAACACGGTAAGAGATCAAATCCAGGAATCAAACTCTGATATCTCACTTGAGACCGCTAAGGCTGGCAGAAATGTCGATTTTAATCAAAATCAAATAAAAAGTGAGCCAGTGAACCTTCAGAGAGCTGCCACAAGCAAAATATGTACAGCTTCACTTTAAAAGACAACAACAACAAAAATCTCATAACCACATCTGTACTAAAATACATTTGACATCGGCCACGTTAGCCATCCCACTTGACTTATTCCCACTAGCACGTGGCTGCAAATTGCATCCCCTTATACAGTAATGCCTAAGAGGATTCGGCCCAAGAGAGAGCTGATATGACTGCACCAACCTTTCCCCAAGGGTTTGCCCAACAGAAGAAAGCTTTAATTTGCAGCTAGTGCTCTACAGTACTTTCTCCTTCAGAGACTGCAGGGAAAAAAAAATGCTAAATCTGTGCATCTCTCTGCAACCAGGACAACTACACCTGCTCAGTCCTACAGAAAGAAGGAACCTTATCCTTTTTTTACCAATATGGTCATTCTTATCAGGATCTTTGATCCAATGTCCTCACCAACAAGGGCTCAAGTCTATGGACCTGTATGTTCTCAAACATTTCGTGCCTCTAGTATGGCTCCATTTACAGCTTTGATTTCTCAGGCAACTTCCTCACCAGGAAGCTTAACAAAAGAGTGTTTGAAATATAATCAGAAACATTTCCCCACACATCTCCTTCAAGACTTCCACAGCACGAGTTATACCTAATGCCTCCTATTAACTATGGACTTTTTAAAAACAAAATCAGAGGCAATCTGTAAGATACTGCAAGTGGAGCTGTCAAAGTAGACTCTAGCAGCAAACAGTTTTAAGAGTATTTAGATGACAAAGAAAGAGCCACAATGACCACAGTTAAATACTGCAACATATTCTTTTAGGCCTGCCAAACAGCTTTTTTTTTCTTCCTTCCTTTATCCCCTCCTTTTCACCCGAAGCATCCTTCTGCAGATAAAACAATTTTCCACCTACTTCGCAGCCATTGGATTCCACTAAGCAAAAACAAACGATAAAGTAGAAGAAAGCAAAAAAAAAAGCTACAAGGAGATATAGTAGCAACCCAGACTCACCTTCAAAACTGGCCTTTTCATTTTAGTTAACGAGTTTCATCCTTGTTATAGAAACAGGGACAACTACGTTCTCCAATCTTTAAGGAGGGTGGCTGAAAATCATTAGCAGCACCTGCATCTAAAAATCATTTTGTAACGCTCTGAATGAAAGATGATAATAAATTGCCCTGACATTTATGGAACATTTGCAATTTCATCATTCAAGAGAACACAGGGATTCTGGAGCAAATGCACGATAGAAAAATCTTATACGATAGGAAATAATATGGGTAGTTTGCATTTATATAGCTCCAACCACCTGAGTATATTAAAAAAAAAAAAAGACATCAACTGTATCTCTGAAGATCTTTCATAAATTCTATAGGTTTCTTACCTGATCTCACATCAGAAAAGGAAGACACAAAATAGTTACTTGTGCTTCAGTTCATAGAGTAAAAGGCAGAAGAAGAACCCAGTCAGGAATTCCTTGTTCTACCCACCCTATGGCTTCTTAAACATAGAAATGCCAATATCACAAAAAAATCCCTACTAAATTTTCCAAACCAGAATGAAGTGGCACAGAAAAATTTATCAACATTGTGATCTGGGTTAGAGTTTAGCCTTTTAGGAACAGACTCTGAACCAAGAGATGAAGTAAGTTGCATAGCATTTATGTAATTTATTCCTAAAGCAAATTCTACTGTAACTTAATTAACATACAAATACAATTTTTCTTCCATTCAATAATAAAAGAAAACTCTATTCTATTTCCTAATGAACTACAGCTAAAGTTTCCTTTGTTTCAGCTCTCTAAGAATGGAATTGTTACTAGCATACTTCTTGACTTTTAACCTTATTTGTTGCAGGAATTTCAGAGAGTACAAACAAGCACAAGTAAATAAATAAAAAAAAAACCAACCCCCCCTAAAGTCATTTGGATTTTATTGTTTTCAACACAGCAGCAGATATTTCAGCATTATCATGTGTGTCTATCCCCCTTCTAATTCTCCCTAAGACTCAGAACATGGTTAGCTGAGGAGCAAAGAAGAAACCAGGTGGCTCATGAGTAATTACCACTTTTTACAGTACTTCTCTACATGCATTTCTACTAGCACGCTGTTCTGAATTTAATGGGATTCTGAATGCTCCAAACATAAAGAGAAGTATTTACATGGAGCAGCATTGTCTGACTTGGTTGATTTACTGTTGGTAGAAAGAACTCATTAGCTGTCAGGCCAGTCATTGAAAAGACCATAACACCAATGCACAAAGTTGACATAATGAAAATAAAGGAAGGAATCTGGGCCAAATACAGAGGCAATCTGTAAGGTAATGTAATTTATACCCACTTATGCTCACTCAGATTCCCTCAGAACTTGTTTTACCCAATCTATTGATGCATGAGGGACTCTAAATTGATGTAATTTATATGCCAAAGAGTCAGAAACGCTGTAAGGCCCCAAAGTTGAGGGCACTTAAAAGTCATGCTTTCCTACATATTGTTCTCTTCGTTAACCTGTCCTGAATCCTCCCTCCTCTTACCATTTCAGCCTGTGATTTATGCCACTGAGAATCCTTGAGCTGCAATGGACCAAGTAAGAGGCAGGGTATAGGTAAGTGAGCATGATTCTAAGGAAATCTAAGTTGATGTAACACAGGAGCTAGGGAAACCAGGTGTCTCTCACATGCACATCTACTCTCCCCATCACTCAGATTCAATTTGAAATTTGCCTCTGTATGTCCTCTGTTACCACTACCAATTGTATTTGTTACTCAAACAATACAAGCAGCCACAGCCCACAGGCTCTCAGTTTAGGGCCAAGAGGAATATTTTGATGATCTAGTTTGACCTTCTGCATGACAGAAGCCATCAAATGTCACCCAGTAACCCCTGGAATGAACCCAGCAAATTGAGGATGAATGAAAAAGACACCCAATGGTTTGTTGTTTTTTTTTTTTAAACTTCAGAGTGATAGGGGAATTTGCTGCATCCCTCAGCAATTTGTTATAGAAGTGAATTACCGTTGCCTTTCAAAACATGGCATGATGTCCTTTCTTAAATTTTACTGGCTTCAACTTTCAGCCAATGGCTTTTTCATTGTTCTACTAGGCTGGATAAATTTCTTTCTGTATTTCTTACAGAGAGTATATCAGATTGCCTCTCAGCTTTAAGTTCACTGTCTTGCATTTTCTAGATCCAAAAATCAAGAAAACACAAACACTGTAATCAAAACAGTATCAGAATGAGAGGAGCTTCCATTGAAAAATATTTATATATGCTGTCCTGATAAAAGCCTTTTCATTTGGAAGAGGAAACAGGATGGTTGGAATTTGGTGACCACAGCTTCCTTCTTCAGCTTCTGAACGCTCCACAATACTACCAGTTTAAGTGTTTACTTTACTCTCTGCTGGGCTATCTGAACACACTGCGAGGGAGAGAGATGGTCAGGGTTGCAAGCAGCTTAATTGCTAAGCCACTGCTCTTCAGGCCCTTCCAAAGGTCTCTGACTGATAGCTATTCTGCTATTCCACTCTAAGCAAACACTCAATGACACACAAAAAAAATGTTGCACGTATCCCAAAAATTCCAGTTTTGTCACTACCTGCTAATATACCGAGGTATGTTGTCAGTAGTAACTCTGGTAGCAACAATATGCACTCATATTTTCTGTTTTTCTGTTGAACTACAAAATACTGTGTAATAAAAAATCCTCACATCTCAAAGGAAATCTTGTTTCAAACTCCATTACAACTTGAGGAGTTGAAGGAATGCTTGTGAAATGCACAAAGGGATGCTTTGGAGCAGCATTCTGGTCTTCTACCAACCAATAAGCAGGATTATCCAGAATGGGATATTTTCATGTGGCTTGCGTTCCTGTTTCTAAGCCCTGCAAGAAGATTCATCAGACAATACAATATACGCCTGTCATTTCTGATCTCAAGGCCAGTACACTAAGCCATCCTGCAAAGGAGCACTTGATGCTGCCTATCCCAGCCAGAAAGATGTTAAAGGTTTATGCTCTGTATGAGTGAAAGGCCTGAAGCCTAGACTAGCCTGATTTCAGGTCAGAAACCTAACTCCTGGAGAGAAACTAGCTAGCTCTCAGCAAAGGTAATGCTTCTCTATTATCTGTCAGGATCAGCTGCTGCTCATTTGGGACATCTGCTCCCCAAGAGAGGCGCAGCCTTCTCACGGGAGCATCAGAGCCATGAGGAAGCACACCACTGCAGTGGTGAAGAGTGGCCAGTGTCAAACACTGATTCAGTGTTTCCTATCGGTTAATGCCTTTCATCCTGCAGCCTCCTTCACCTCCAGACTTGGCCTCTGTCTGCATTTACACCTTCCCAGAATAAAATCCTTGCTTCCCCCACCCACTTGGTAACCATCATTCAGCTAGTTTGTCTATGACTCATGCACTTCAAAACCCTGCTGACTCACAGTCCCCAAAAAAGAAACTTGCTCAAAGAACGTTCTGAGATGTGGGTACGCCATCCACGCCAGCACAAAATTCATCCAAGTTGACCCCGTCTCTTTACTACTGGAAGGCAAGAAAGACGCACTTCGTTTGTGAATCTTTATCATTTTAAAACTTAATTAGCTCACAGTTATTTATAACCAAAGAATACTTCGATGGCCTGATTTCCAAAAATATTACGCACTCAGTAGCTCCCACCAATACTAATGGGCACTCCATAGTGAAAAATAAGATAAGGTTAAGCTTTTGAAACCCACTGGTAAAAAAACCTGTGACTTACACATGTGATAATAAAGGTTTAACACCTTTGGAGATTATGTGAAGTTAAAACAACAGCTGCAGGGGTATTGTAAAAAATAATAGTCACAGACGTTTCAGATGGAGCTGTCACTCCTGAGTTGTCAGTACTCCTTCAACTCCATATATTCTATGCAGAACTAAGTGTCTTTATGGAAGAAAAAAACCAAATTTGCCTATCCCCACCAAACTAAAAAAATTATTATGGATGAGATACTCGGGCAGGCAGCAGAACTGCTTTAACCAGAGAGCGAGGGCTTCAGCAGCTTCCTCAGCCACACCTCTCACCACAAATTCCTTGTGTCTCATTATAACAAGAGCCACTGAGAAACGTCTAGTAGAGGTGCTATAAATCCATTTGATCTCACCTCTGAGGAAGGTCTGGATGATTTTTTTGAGGTGTCCTCTAATACCATAGCCCTTCTAAGGAAATACTATCAGACCACTTAAAAAAAGAAAATGGAAAGAAACTTCTCACTGTAAGACTATCCTCCCTGCTCTTCCCATTTCTATCAGAATTCCTCCAAAAACTGCCCATTAAATGCACAGCCTAATTAAAATCCATGCCTTAATACCAATTGGCTTACCTTCAACTCTCTCTAACAACCCCTGGTCCCACTTCTCAGCCAAAAGTCACTAGAAATACCTATCTTCACGAGGATGCTATTGGAGGCACTCATACCTGTTGGCAGCAGGACAGGGCTACGAGCTTGCCCTAATATCTGGAGCTCACTACCACACGAGATTAAAAAAGAAAAACAACAAAGAAGTGACGACAAGACCAGTAATCTTCTGAATTAACTACAGGACTCATTGCTACAACTTGAGTTTCTTCAAAAGTTTCTTACTGTTCACATCCAAGGAAGACACCCACGCATATAAACTAAGTATAAACTAATCAAGGTATTTCTATGACAGACTGGAAAGAAAGGCAGAGAAAACAAGGATGTTATTTTTATTTCTCTTTGAAATTATTTGGGAAGAGCTAAGTACTTTGTTTAAACAGACTACATAGCTGGATAGATAGATTAACCACACAAGACTAATATTAAACTGAATATCCAAACCAGTTAGCAAATCCTCTCACTGTAATCTTGCTAGTTTTAAGAATTTATTCCTATCTACTAATTTAAACATTTACTTTTACTTGAATCATTTTAAAAGATCAAAGACTGCAGCTAACAGTTCTCATGTGCTGATACAGAGCTGCTATGCATCACCTGTAAAAATGTAAATATTACTTGAATGTTTTTCAAACAATCTAGATAACATTGAACAAAAAAGAAAATCCCTGTAACATTAGATATTTGATAACTTGTCTGTTATCTGCTTGATGTGACACTTACGAAAACACACTTTTAAAAGTCCATAATGTATTCAGACTTTAACACTTGGCACTTCTTGTACCCCAGAACCTCAGCAAAAGCATAAAAAGAAGAAAAATGAAAAATACTTAATAACATCTCCCAAAACAATAATTAAAAAACCAACCAACTTTACTAGGATAAGGTAAAATTAAATAAGACCAATATCTAATTTGAAAAATCCTACCCAACATATTTTTTCACTCCCTAAAGAGAGATGTGCCAAAGACTGTAGTGTCCACTGGGGACTTCAGAGTTGCTATCAATCTCTATATAGCAAGCATTCAGATACTGCAGTGATGGGCAGCAGTAAAAAACCCTAAGAGAGAAAGAAAAACAGATGAAATGCCCTCAGGAACAAGTTTCTTTCCAGGAAAAGTTACTAAACCGAGGCTTAAATTGAAACAGTATTATTTCTCTGCGTAGTGGCAGTTTTTCTTCTCTTAGCTCTCTATTGTTTGTAATACACTCACAAAATGAAATTTCTTTCCTAAAGGCCAAATTCTGCTAGTCCTCTTCCCGCTGAATAATTCCTCAACACAGACGCAGCGCTGCGGTTTGGGCAGAGCTGCTCACGAGGTGGCATTCGGCTGTGAGCACACCCCGGCCACGGGACCAAAGGAAGAGCACCTCACAAGTTGCCAGTCTCCCAACATAGGCACCCATTTGTCAGTAAATCACTTCTACCAACAATAAGAGGGGGGAAAAAATGAACACAATTAAACAAATCAGGGACAGCTTTTCCTTCTAGATGCCTGCTTTTCTGTTAATGCTGAGTAAGCAACAGACAGAGCAGCGCTCAGCAGCGGTGTGAAACGCAACCTCCGAATTTCCAAATGCACTAAAAAAAGTTGATGATCATCAGCTGAGTGTTAGCCCCAAAACCTTGGATTAAAAACTCGGGAAATACTCAGGACTGCAACCTACACCTAAAACCTCAGGAGCTCTGCTGAGGCTTGGCAGATCATCCCAAGCTTTTTAGAAGACTGCATTCTGCTTCTTTAGTGCGACTTCTGAGTCTTTTTGCAATATCTCAGTTAGATATTCAAGCTTTTTTCTGCAGTCTAGAAGGATATAACCATACATGTACATATACAAACACACATATTGAAAATTTAGATCCTTTTGAACTAATGTACCTTTAGGAATAATAAATTCCTGCCACGTAGCATAGCTATGAGAGCTGGTAACAGACGAAAGCAGTGAGCGTTCTCCAAAATGCGTGTTTGATAAAAACAAACTCCACATAACTGCTACAGAAGCTTGTCATATTTCTCCTCATCTAAGCAAAAAATCATTTTCTGGCAGCCCTTGCACCCCAAACACTACAATATTTTTAAAAATTAAAAAGATACAAGGGTTATGTCCATCCTCATTATCCAATCTAAGTTGCCAAAGGCAAACAAGCAACAAAGTTATTTTAATCATTAACATTATACTGCTAACAGTGCAAAGCATTACCTGATACAGAAGTTTTTGCTTTTGGAAATACATTCTGTTACTTCTGGTAAAAAAAAAAAAAAAAAAAAATCTTCCCTTGGTCTCCCACCCCCCTTTTTTTCCCCCCTAAGAAAAATACAGTAAAAGTGAGAGAAGATTTCCCTGTCAGCTTGTAACTGCTATTGAAAAAAAAGGTAACATTTAAGCCCTAAGGAGCTCCTGGTCTTCAAAAGTGCAAAGTACATACGGTTCTAGTTGAAGTTAATAGGAGCTGCAGGTGACCAGCACTTCTGACTCTGAGGCCCCAAGCTACTGTACAAAGCACTGTCCCTTTGAAATTTCAGCCTAACATTTATCAGCAGCCAACTTGCTGAAGTGCAAGACATATGCATCCCTTTCCCCCGCAGTATTTACTTTCTAAAGGCACTGAACAGTTGTGGGAAACGTGGCTCTCCTGGGACATCGCAGCCCCAGCAAGCGGAAGCAACCATGAAAAAATACCAACCCTAATGCTCAACAAGCACGAGCCCCCAGCCGCTGCACCCCACGGTATTTCTAGAGCTCTCATCTGCTGGGAATGCGCTTGCTGTTTCACATCGACCCTGGCCACTTTGCTCTTCTATCCAGTTTCATTTCATTCCCCAGGAAGCCAACGACCAACATTGGCTAAGACTTTATTTTTGAAGTGCCAGCACAGGCATATCCAGAGAACCACACCACAGCTTTCTTCACTTTGCTGCCACCACCCAAAATCTGCCAGACAGCAATGCATGGGAGACTGGCCACCAAACAGCAAAGATGGAGAAATCAAAGCCCAGGGAAGCATAAAGATGGCTGTGAATTGAATATGTACAATTCAAACCCTAAAAACTGGGAATGGAAATAAAAAAAATTAGCAATGCATGAACTGGAAAGGTGGAGTGACTCCTTCCCAAGGTGATGGGGTAGCACACAGTACGTGGGTAAACACCAGACACTGGTCACCATCTACCACCCAGGTCCTGGCATTGCTCTGCAATGCAACCTCCCACCAGGCGCTTCATGTCTCTCTGCTTCTGCTCCTGCCCACCTTTGTGAGCCTGCCTTATCTACATTGCTCATAAACTCTTGTAGGCAGGAGCTCTCTCTTACCCTGGTTTTGTATGCAGCTCAGCACAACAGAATTGCACAGTCAGAGGCAGTCTGCAAACAGTAAAACACCATCCAAAAAAATAAAGAAGGGAAGGGGTACGACTGGCTTAGGAAATACAACGGCAATATCTATCTATAAAAAGTTGTGATGGTCAAACGGCAGAACAAACACGACATGCACATGAGCATTAGGTAAAACAAAAATAAGAATCAGAAAAGTACTTATGAGAAAAAAACAAAAATAGGGGAAAAAAAATCCAGAACTGAGAGACAATGGTAAAGAGGAGGATTTGCTAAATCGCAAAATATGAACACATTACAAAACAAAAATAAGGCTTCTGGCCTTCCTTACATTCATTTTGTGCTAATGGTGTGTCCACCTTGTGCCTCAGCTTTTTCAAGGTCTATTCTCATCACCTAGGTGTCGGATCGCCTCTCTGCCACTCAGGTTGGTTAAAAAAGAAGGCATAAACTTACCTGACAATCTCTCCTGAGAGCAAATGAGAATGTGGGAAAGAGGAGGAGGAAAATAAAATTCACGTATCTCTACCCCAGAATAGCTGACTAGCACAGGAAGGAAGTCATCCACCGAAGGTTAAGAAATAACAAACAACTAATAATTTACTCCCTTGCTAAAAGACCAGGGGAGATGAAGCATAAATGCAGTCTACTTCATCGGCTGTTGTTGGAGCATGGCAGTCATACTTCATTCCTCAACACACATTGTAAAAATCACAATCTACATCTTTGTGGCCATTGGCACAGTTCCTTGTTCAGCTTTAAAAACACCAATAATCTGCCTTTGTTTACAGTGTTTTCACATATTTAAAACAAAACCCTTGGGACACAAGAAGGCATCAGCATCAGGAATATCATCCATTTCTCTCCCATCCACAATGTACCTTTGAATCAAACAAGCCGTAATTTTTAAAAACACAACTACTTCAACACAGCAGTAAGGGAAGCACATATGATAATGTTGCAAGCCAAGATGAGAGGAATAAAAAAAGTAATGACAACAAAAAATCTAAAATAAGTCCTGGCAAGACACACAACATCGGGCATGAGAAAACCAAAGCCAATTGGCTCTGACGAATCTGTATCTATCAACTACTGTTTAGCTAACACCTACCCGTAAATAACTTCTTCGCTATTCCCTTGCTGATTAACAGGGTGCTGGAGATTGGAAAAAATTTCCTGAAGGACTCAAACACAGAGCAGTCCTCACAAATCAAATCATGACAACCGTTTCAAACTCCCTGCCCATAGCACCGGGCAGGAGGTTCCGCAAGGGCCAGCGAGGCTGTGGGCTGAGCGCAGACACTCTTTGAAAAAGATTTTCCCTCTGTTACTTGGAAGGATGAAGTAGTCCTTTGCACCCTCATCCAAGTGCCAATTAAGTTTTAATGGCCAGAAATGGCAAGGAATTCCTCTCCTTAAGAAAAGTGTGTCCTTTTGTCCTGCTTCATTTTTCCTCTTCCCCGACAGAAAGGCTCAGGAAGCTACGCTGGTTCAGGCACCCACTTCAGGTAAATGATTTTTCAAAGTGCTCTATAACTCTGGATGCCCCACCTGGGAGTTGTATTGAGTCTGGCTTCAAATGTTTTTGAGACCTCCATCTGTGGGAGTTGTGGGTACTCAGCACGTCTGGATAACCAGAGCTTAACATGCCACCTTCTGCAAATGTTTTCCCTTTATTTTCCCAGCTTTGCCTCCACTCTTATACCACTCACGCATTGCATTTGCTCATAAAGCAGCAACGACATTCTCCACCTCCAGGTTCTGCATGAAAAGAGAAGGTGTGGATGCTACACAAGTCTACCCCCAAACTCTCCATCATCTGGTGTTGGCTTCTGGAGGCCGAAGCCATTATTTGCCCGCAGCCATTACACAAGCAGATAAGGTGTTTAAGGCACCTCACAGAATGGGCTCTGCAGATTAGTTAATGTTTATACAGCCTGCTGAAAATTGAAACGACTGCTACATGGTAAGTATTACCATCACTAGGGATCCATTTAAATAAAAACAGGGCAGAAAGTGAAGGAAACAAAACTTATTTCTTCTGTCCAGCACAATTATTGCCAGACTTATGCATGCTAAAAACACCCAGTAACCCATCTAACACAGTAAATTAATGTTTATGCTATTAAGTTTAGACAATCTTATGCTGAAAGCTTTTCAAGCTACAGGAAATTGCATATTGTGCAGGGACAACTGCATACAATTACAGTGATTTTGTAAAATGGCAGAGATAAAAAGCAGAAACTGAGTGGCCAGCAAGACTTCTAAATCACACAGATAACAAGTATGCCTTGGTGGGCCAGTAGCCTACAGCTTTCTTCTAGAGACAGGAATTATAGCCATAATCTCAAAATTCAAGATGGCTCAGTGCATTGCACACCTGTATCTGTGAGGCAATGGCAGACAGGCGGGATCAGCATGTACCACTGCTGCCATCCCAGAGTCATCATACACGAGCCAGATTTGTTTTTATCCCATCCTGCCCCACCAGCTGGCACCCATAGTAAAAGCATCACCAAAAACGCCACTTTTACTGGAAATATTTGGATCAACCCTGGTGTTTCTTTAGGATGCAAAAGCTCCAGAGACATACAAAGAGCACAAAATCCAGCGAGTGCAATGCTCTCCCAGGCAGAAAGCTCCCAGCTGCTTTGCTAAAGGCCATGGCAATATGTCTGCTTTATGCTTGTTTTCACAAAGGACTGTTTAACCGTACTCAGTGCAGCTTTACCTTGACATAGTAAACGTTGTCTTAATACAGTCTAAGTAAAGTGTTCAGCTTACCAAGTCCTACTGCATGCTTTGTCAAACACATGAAGGACTGTGGTGCCTCTGACTTTTTCTTCTCATGTCTTTCAGGTATAGAGCGGTATTAAAAGTAGTTTTCGTGAATGCAAAACCAGGCAGGGACTTTTATATAAGAGCTATTGGTCCTATTCTTTTCCTTATTCGTTGTAGCGTTCATAGCTCTTTTCATCCCGTCTCCCTTCTGCTAAGCAATTTCAGAAGTGTCATTTGCACATGAAACAAGTATATATTATACCGTTCGGTTACATATGGTAGATTATCGGTTTATGTGTATCAGCTAAGCAGAACATCGACAGCTGTGTAGATACATCTCAGCCGATACTAAAAGAAGTCTTGTCAGCAGTTTTGATCTTAAAGTAAATACACTGAAAAACTTAGCTCTAATTAGGCTGAAAGGCAGATACGATTTTCTGGAATGAACGCTAAACGAATGCTGCTGATAACACAGTCATCTTTGCAAAATACCTTGTTTGGTTTGTCTTAAAAAGATAACATTTTCACACAAAATATTCTGACTTACGAGTCATACGTCCTTGCTGTTTGCAAAAATCTGAGTTTTGTATGTGTGCTGTGATTCGTTAATATGAAATCACCATCCTGCATCACAGACGTGCTAGCCAAGCTCCAAGCGACCTAATTCATTTTTAATATTCCATAGTTTGTTAAGCGCTGAAACGAGAGATCACTAACACAGCTCTGACACCCGCTGTCATGAATCAAAAGATGTAGGAAAAAGGTCATGTACTCACTAACTGGCAACAAACCAAATTCATCACTATAAAATGAGAGAACAGAAACGAAGACTGCATTTCCCATTATGCTTCTCTCTTCATAAAAGCATCCATCAACTTGTGCGATACCAATGAGCAGAATTTATTTATATGCATGTCCCCCAATAAAAGGTCAGAGAGATGTGAGAAAGAGAAGAAATAAGGATTACAGCCTTTGTCTAAGCAAGAAGTAGCTCCTTCCCTTTAAAGCAAACTCAGCAGCAACAGCCTTTGAAGACCAAAAGGAGAAACAATTCCCAACCACATAAAGAAACTAACAAGTCCCTTATATGGCTAAGAATTGCAATGCCTTTTTTTTCCCCCCACAGCCGGAAAAATTAGAACAAGAGGGGAAAAATAGAGCAAACTTAACAGGCAGTTCTCCGAGCATCAGGGAATTCACACAGGCACATCATTCCAGCCTTAAGAACTGCTGAATACTTTCTTCTTTAAAGGGAAGGAGGACATTACACCAGGTGAGTCCCTGAAATCTAGATTTTAACTCTCCTGCTGTAACTATGGATACCTAGCTTTAAAAACCTTTTGTGATGTAGTGGTACGCCATGCTCCCTCATTTCCTTCTCTGGCGAAACGCCTGCATTTGAATTCCCCTGATCTCCCTCTATCTCCCAGGTCACTGATGCACCACCTTGAGGTTTTGCCAGCTCTGGCACTGCACACTCAAAACAGTGCTATACCCTGTCGACCACATCTCCAACTTGCCTTCCGCCCTCTGGTAACCCCAGAGCCAAGGTTGCCAGCTTCTCAGTCAGGAAGGCAAAGGGCTTGCATTGCGTGTTGTTTCGAGTAACTGGAGGGTTTCTCGCAGGCGAGGCGAGCGGGGCTCCATGGTTGATCCAGCCCTGCTGTTTCCCGGCAGCACGAGGCCAAGCACGGAAAGGTCAGGCTCCCGCGCAGCGGCGATACTGAACTTGGAATGGCTCAGCCTGGCCAGTCTCTAAATATAGCTGGGCAGAGGAAGGGCTGTGAAACGGGGTGGGGAAAGGAACAGGACAGAAGCCAAAAGAACAATCAGTTAAATAAAACAACACCACGTCAGTCCACCTATAGGACTCTCCGGCTCTTCTCGCGCAAGCTCTGCATTGGAGTATAAGTGCAGCTTCGGGATTTAGTTTATTAATGCAAACTCATAGAGTTAGAACAAACTGCTGCTTGATTTATACTTGGGGAAGGGAGGATGCAAATCTGTTTGACAACTTTTCTTCTTGCATAAATTTGAATCACACAGGAGTGACGTCACTTCCACTACATGACAGCTCATAAATCATCATCAAACACATGGTACCAACCATAAAACATGTGTCTTGGAAACACCAATGAGCAAGAAAATATCAGAGCTTTACATCGTAAACACGCAATCTTATATGTTTTCTGGCTTCCACTACAATCTTCCTAAGTCAGGTGGTTTATTTCATTCATTTGCATCTGAATGAAGTCAACACAATTAACAGAGGAGCCCTTATAGAAAATTTGTCCAAACAATTTCATCTGCATAAATTTACCACAAATGAAACACTTAAAATGTAAATATTTACTTTTTAAATAAACAACCACATTCGATGCTGGAGCTGACTTCACAACAAATAAGCAGAGAGGGAATTATTCCTGCCATGGTTGCAAGCAAAGAAGCACAGAAATAAACCAGGAAGACAAGAAGAAATTAAAAAAAAAAAAAGTCTCTGCATCCAAAAGTAGGGAAAATCATCTTTTTCTCTTAATTGACAGTGTCAGGCCTGAAAAGTCTTTCAACTACTAAAAACTTCTAGAATATATTTGACTTTGCTGTAGACGAAGAAAAACAAAAACACTGTACAGTTGAGGAATTCAACAGAAGTCTCCAATTTGCAACTTCAGATAGGACAAGTAACCTTTGCTTCACTCCTCTGTTAGAAATGCTGTATCCTCAGAAAAGACCTACACAGAAAACTGAATTGTTTCAAATTTCAAAGAGGCTACATAGTATTTTTATCTTAAGAATTACATAAATAAAAACAAAACCAGCTTTCTGCTCTATCCCTTGCTTTTTTGTGAATTAACCACACTTACTCTCTCACAGAAATTCCTTATCTTTGTTATAGGCACTGGGTTCCACACAAGACATCTCCTATAGCAATTAGGGTTCCACTACGTACAAATTGTATCTCAACTGTGGCAGAGACAGAAACAGACAGACAGAGCATCTGTTCTTTGCTGCTCATTCTCTAGATTATAAATCAGGATAAATAATGGTAAATACAAGTTATAATCATAAAAAAATGCTGTTAAATATCAGGTGAGATATGTCCTCAACCACTTGTACGATGCAGAATCGTTCTGATAGACAGTTCTTGTTTCTTTTGTAATTTCCCCCCCGCCAAACCTGCCTATTGTTCAGCTGTCCTGGTTTTGCCACGGAGAACAGTATGTGCTTTGGGGGCCTGATTCTGCCTTTCTGAAGACAACTGAAGCTCTTTCACTAATTTTTCAAAGGAAGCTCACGAGATCCCTCTCACTGTAACTTCTATTCCATAATAATAATATTGTTAATCAGCTACTTAAAATATTGCTATGTCATTCTGCATCAGTGGACACCATTCCCAGGCTGATACCCTGTACATTTAGAGTGGCTCGCTGTGCAAAAGTGTTTACTTCTAAACTTTCCTCCGTCACTCAATCTTGCCCAGAGAAGGGGGAAAGCGATTGTGAAACATCACTACACAAACACTCACAACATAGCCTGTGACAATATCCAAGTAAATCACTGTTCTCCATCTCCCTTCTCTTCCCATCTGCAGTCTTTGGTATGGAACAACTATATCATAAAAGCTCTTATTCACACGTGCTTTTGATATTACACTATTTAATCACATACAGCTGTAGCTGATGAGACTGTTACAAAACACAATTTTAATGCAGCACTGGAAGCAAGTTCTGGAGACACATTAACCATTTTCTTCTACATAAAATTTTCTAACACTAAAAGACTTCTCTTCAAGAAAAACAAAAAAAGGGAAAAAAAATAATAAACCCAGCTAACTAGTTTTTAAAAATCTGCTTCTCTTCCTGAAGACTTTGGAACGGGCTTCTTTGCAAGTGAACTCAAAATCCCTGCCCAGAGCATAGATAGTGACAAACCCACTTCCCCCACACCAAAAAAGAATAATAATTAAAAAACCCTGCTTGCAATTACATGCAAAGGAAACACTATCCAGGCTACTTACAGGAAGACCTGAAATGAACTCAGGCATCCTACTCAGAAAATATCTTTTCTTATCCGGTTTTTAATTCATGGAAATTTAAGAAATGATGATTTTTACCAAGGTACTTGAATTAAAGAGTGAATATACCATCATGCTAATTGTGAAAGGCCCTTGCGCATTAAAAAACAAATCAGTCCAGCTCTGAAGCATTCTACTTTATTTTGAAGGGGCACCTTGCATGAGGCATTTTAAATTATAACTATTAACACACAGCATTTGCCACAGCAAGATCTACAGAGCCTAATCCATCAAATCTTGGAATTTCCATCTTTTTTTAGAGACATAAAAAAATACCTGCTTGCAAAATAAATTTCCCTTGAATACACCAAATACACAAACGTTCCAAAGAGTAAAAATCTGAACTTTCCTTTCCTGTAGCTTTGGGGAGTTTTGTTTGTTTGTTTTGGTTTGGCGTTTTTATATATTTTTTTTAATTTAAACAGGTTTGCATTGTGGCAATACATGAAAGGAAGATCAGCAAAGACATTCGACATCATTGTAATATATATTATAGTGTCCCTTACAGCAACAAAAGTATTTTTATCCAGGCATGTAAGGATAGATGGCAAACAGTAATGGAAAACGAACAAGTTCATGTATTTCTGCATTTTTCAGAGGAATGTAACTTATCTTCCTTATTGTTTAAAGCAACCAACAAAATACTGGAGTTAGATATATTAATATTGCTGTCAAAATTACAGCCAGGCTTAAGTATTTTTAAATGGTATTTAAAGGAATTCACATTTCTGTCTGGAGGCTCTCAGAGGCATTTAAAACACACTGCAACGTACCGCATCATACAGGGGCTAAGTGCGAACGAACTTCATTCCTAGAAATGCATTTCTCTATTTGCAAGCGTTTGCCTTCACTTTGGCATGATCACATGGGCTCCAGCTAGACTTTTGAGCTCTGGCAGCAATCCAAGCTGCAGATGGTTGGAAATGCAGCCTGAAATCAGTGTGTGGTTGATGAATTACTCCTTACACCTGACCCCTGCTTCACACCAGGCACCAAACACAATCTGAACACCACCAGCCAGAGAAGCCCTGTCAGGCACCTCCGTATCTGGAACGCTTTCTTCAAGGCCTTCTGTATGGCCAGATGGCCAAAAGTGGGGAATGCGGTAAACTCGCTAAACAGAAACGTGAGCGGCAAAAGAGCACGGGATTGGTAGGTACAAGGTGAAGAGAGGCGAGAGCTTTGTGCCGATTCCAAAACTACGCTTTCTAAGAGAGGCTGAGTAAGGAGGGAGGCACGCTCATGGCACGCAGCTGAAGGAGGCGCCCAATTCCTTGGTGTCAAAGGATGTCCTAGAAATGGCAAAAAGGAAACAGAACAAAACACATCCACACACCCAAACACGTACCGCTATAATTACTTTATCAAGCTTCAACTCCTCGGAGCACACCTGTTCGAATCTCCCAACTGTTTCTTCCTCAGACGGGGCACATATCTCTCATTTCGTGGATGTGCTCATTAAGCCACTCTCACCTGCAGGCCAGCCTGCACACTTTTCCCATCCACAGAGACAGGGTTTTATTCAAGTAGGTATTGGGAAAACACACTAAGTTCCTTTCACACAAGTTCACATGTGCATCAAGCACACATTGATGAAGAGGTACTGCAGGCACAGTAAACACTGCCTCTCCGTTCGGCGTATTTCAGCTTTCTGACTGGGTAGCGGAGTCAACGCCGTGAGAGTTAAACTACAGATCCGAACCATGACTAATAGCTACGAAATATCTGGAGAATGCATGAAGGCAAACTGCACAGAAATAGCTGCAAAACTGGTGGATTTTTACCCCAAATGCCGGTACAGTGATTGTAAAGCACACAATTCCTGTCAGCAGGTAACTGTGGCACCTTCTCCTTCCTACCCAAGTGATTCAGCTTTGTTCCAGCGGACTGCAGGGAAAGCTTAGCCCAGCACTAGGTCTAAGCACAAACTGCAGAGGATAAAGATAAAACACGGCATCTACTAAACTAAAGAGATTCTTTCAAATACATTCAAATAGTTCAGTTAATATTTTCACCTCCTTTCTCATATCATTACATGGTATTTCATGGTACTTAGTTTTAATTTCCTCTGTGCAAAACGGCAAAGAAAAGAATTTGCTTTAGCAAGCAAGAAACTAAACGAAGAAATTCAGACCACAATACAAGATTTGGCATTGTTATCATTTGTATATGACAATTTACAACACATTCGTGCAAAGCAGTTGTTTATGTCGTTAGGCCATCACCAAGTACACAACTAAGGAAATTCACTTAACGTCTCAAAATAAAATAAAAAAACTACTACAGATTTTCATCAGATATACACGAGCCAAAACACGTCCGTGCAATATTCTTTGCAGCAAGAACACAAGACTATCCTTCACTTACAACAGTAACCAAAAATGTTTATTCTGAAATAAACTCCCAGGACACCTGGACTCTGCTCTCAGGATCTGCCTAAAGAAGTTCCAACACTGTACTATCAAACTGCAGTTGTCAAACAGGACCATGCCAAAATGAGAAAAATAAGGTTTTGTCCTTCCTCAAACCAGTGCCTTGTGCTTGTCCTTAGGAGACATTAAATTCCTTGCAATTGTCTCTTAAAAATTGACCTCCTCCCCCCTTCTCATTTTTGGATGACAACGGATTCGTCTAAACCTGCAATTAAAGTTTTAGCTTCAGTGGTGGCATCTGACAATGAAGGAGTACAAGTAAATTGAATAATAAGAGTGCGTGCTTCATGTTCCACAAAAGGCAATGAAATACTAAAAAACTTAGAGCAATCAGACAAACATATGGAACCCATTTCTTCTATTTATAATCCCATTACCCATATAGCTATTCATTTACACCATTTCTGCACAACAACGTGCTGGCTACGTTAGAAGATGTGAGCACAGGCTGTAGACCGAGATCTTGCGCAGCTCCGCGCTGCCCCGTGAGAAGGACGTGATGCACAATAACGCAGTACTTTTCAAAGAAGAACCGAGGCAACTTCACCAAACGAGTGAAGCAAAAAAGCTAGGGAACACAAATTTCCAAACTTTGACCGTCGACTCCATGTTTTGCGGGCTGTACACGGATGCCATAAGAAAATCTAGAACTTCTTTCTTAATTACAAATGAACGCACGCCCCCCTCCCCTCAGCATGCATGACTATGAGCATAAAACACATTCTTCCTGTCAAGCTGGATCCTACCATGCTCAGTACAAAGAGCAGGTTTTGGAAAATAAAAAGCTGGAGTTCACAGGGCGGCTGGAATCATACTGGGATTTGTTAATATCTGTTGCTCCAATAGGCATGATAAAAGATACAGCTCTCCACCACGATGTTATTTGATTACCCGACTATTAGCTTTAGACACACAATGGCTCTAACTGCTTTAAAATGCCCCAATAGCTGATGGCTAGCTTTAAGGTAACAAAATCCAGATGCTGCTTGTCTGCACTACTCCAAACTCTTAAGGTCTATAGAAGAGAAATACTTGTATGCATGTATATATGTGTGTGTGTGTATATGTTTATTATTTAAATTTTCTGTATGCATTTAACTGTGGAGTGAGGAAAACAAGGAAAAAATAATGCCAAATCAAAAGTATCACCAATTTGAAATTTTACCTGTCCTTATGGTAATAGTGCATGTGTGCAAGGACAGACGCACATGACTTTTCACGGGGTTGATAATTTTATATATCAGCTATAAAAGCGTGTTTAACTTATTTTTTAAAGCGTTTGCTTAAAAAAAGGCACAATATGTGAAGGCTATTGTTACTATTTTAAGCTCGAATACAAGGTTAATTTCCTCAAAAATCTTATTTTACAAAGTTTTAAAAAAATGAGCATAAAAGGGGAAAAAAGAAAAAGATTGGCAAAATGTAAGCTATGTGAGTAAAAGGCATGGAATGCCCAATATTTCTCTTCCAGTACTCGAGGCTATTGTTCTTTCAAAAAAACACCATCAGTTTTTTCATGTCCTTGGCTCGCCAGATTTTGAGGAATAGCATCAGTCTGCATCCCCCAATGCCCTAAACAGTTAAAGCTATAGGCAATATTGCAGTCAAGCTAGTGACCGGCTGCTGCTGCAACAGCAACAATACAGGCTAAACGGTCGCAGAGGTAAAATGCAATTTGGATCAACCTTGAAAGAGGAAAAAAAAAAAAAAAGCCCGCTATAAAAATCACTCTGAAAGACAAATTTTTTTAAAAAGCTCTATTTTCTATTTTATACCAAAAAAAAGAGTAGTAAAATCTTCATGATACAGCAAAAGAAAGGGCAGAGCAAAGAAGCGGGAGGTAACCATGCCATGAATTGCAAGGCTGTAATCATATTGAGTGGTTCTGGTGTCATCGCAACTCCAACCAGCGTGAATTGCAGTTTTGAGTATTAGTTAATTTATATAATGCAGTAGTCAGGCTAGAAATGCTAACAGAAAAGTAATTTTTTTAACAAGGGAACATAACTTATCCTTTCAGAGCTACGGCCAGATCAACGTGCTTCAGACCAAAAGTCTGGAGAAGTCAGCCTCCCCCGTGGCACCTCACCACACACAGACACACACGTCAAACGTCCCAGGTGTTAAATTTGCCAAAGAAGCACGATGGGTGTATGTGTTTGCAGTGCCACACGCACGCGTGTGCATCCTGCCCATTTTTTTTTCCCCATAAGGATGTCCATTTATTGACTGAAACTGTTAATCTGTGGCTGTGAGGTCACACTTCAGAACGGTGAGGGGTTTCTCCCTTTTTTCCTCCCCCTTTTTTTTTTTTTTTTTAAATACAGTGTCCTAATAGGGTTTGCAAACTTTCAGTTTAGGCTTCTTTTGTTACTGTCCCTTGGTCACACAGGAAATCTTTTCAGAGAGCAGGCTATTATACAATGGCATTAGAAAAATAAAGCTTTAATTAACTAACTCATAGCCAGGTAGCGCTGCCTTCAGGAGATGCAGGCCTGCTTTCCAGTCTGTTAGCATTTTAAAAATTATTAAGAAAAGGAAGAGCCTGCACTCAGCTATGCTCTCTAAAAGTAGCTACCCTGTCTTTCTCGACCTTTTAAATGCAACAGAGCACAGCCGTATCATCCTCAATATTTAATGAAATATTAAAAGCTATGCAATGCACTGAAACAAACTCCGCCAGATTTCCAGGCGGTTAGCTCCGAACTCTCCTCCGATCTCCACAGCATCTCCTCCTCAGCTGATTAAAAGTTTGAGCTGCCACAGACAGCTTTTTCTAACAGCAAAACGCTTCTAAGCTCCGAACAAGCTGAAGAGATCACTGGAAGAGCCACCAAAACAGCGTTTCGCTGCCCGATGCCGTCCGGAGCAATCTTCATCGCATGCCATAAAAAACACACTACCTGCCCGCTGTTACGACAGCGTTAACCGCACCGGTGTCCCCAAACAATAAAAGGAATTAGCCGACGCCAGCAGCTCTTGGGGGGTAAGAAAAAAAATAAAAGGAAAAAGGAAAAGGAAAAATCCTAAAATAAATAAAGAA
>NW_009710371.1:0-3123 GCF_000703405.1 Apaloderma vittatum | reverse complement strand
GGGAACTCCTGGCTTGGGCATCTCCAGCAGACAGGAGTATCCAGACCCACCCCTTTCCTCAGGAAGGGAGGTGACATCCCAGCCCTTACCTGGAAGCACAAGGACAAGCTGGCAACGTGCCCGTGACCAGGAGGAACCAGCACGAGCACACGTGGGAAGAGCACTTCTTCAGCCCTTCCCCTGCTGCGAGGTGCCCGAGCAGCAACGTGGCTGTTTGGGGCCCAGCACGTTTGGCCAAACACTCGACTACACCCGTAAAACACCTCGGCCCCTGAGCAAGCCGTGGGCGGGAGAGCATCCATCCCGCTGGGCTCCTCACCTCCTTCCTTTGGTGATAGGTCTCTCCCACCTTGAGGTGCCCCACCAGGCTGCCCCCTGTGCGGGAATCCAGGATATGGACGACGGTGGCCATGAGATCGTAGACATACACCGACTCGGGGTCATCGGTCGGGCTCAGCTGCAAAGGGAACCGGTCCCAGGGGAAATGTCTGAGCCCCAGCTGTCTGCCCAGGCAGCTCCCAGGCCTCCAACCCCAACCCCAAAGCTCGGACACACTGTCTCCCCACCAGCCCACAAGTTTCCATGCTCACCCGAGGTGTCTCCAAGACAGCATCGTCACCTCTCGCCCACAAAACCCCAGCAGAAAGCGGTTCCGAAGCAGTTCTGCTCCCACAGCCCCACGTCCACGCACCCACGTCCCCCCAGAGGGATCTCGTCAGCCTTTACCTCATCGCTTTCGCTCCAGTTGCAGACGTCAAGCTCCTTGCTCTTGGTGAGCCTCATCTTGATGGCGTGGGGGATCCAAATGTTCTTCAGTTCCTCCACGGAAGGATACGAATGCCCCGCGTCAGGGTTCCCCAGCGCCTTCCTGCACGGAGAATTGTGGAAGGCTGAGTTGGAGGGAGTCAGGAGATGTTGTCCAAACCAGCTTCCCTGAGGCAGGGTCCCCACCACCCGCCCGCTTTTTTCCTAAACCTTCCGCAGGGCAGACGGCAAAGCCAGAGCTGCAGCTGCCTAAAGCAGGACCGTGGGAAAGGTGGGCAGAAAGGGCCAATACATGGTTCTTGGTCTTTTGTCAGTCTGAAAAGGGAAGGGGAATGAGGGCTGGGACCTCCAAAGCAGGTCAGCGAGGTGGAGCACGAGGGTATCTGTGGGGGATGCGGCGCAGAGCGCCCAGGCAGGGTCAGTCTCAGAGGAATGAGACTGTTCCAGCTCAGAGCCCACGAGGAGCTACCAACAGGCAGATTATCAAGTTATTAGCAGATAAGAAATGTCCTCGAGCCCTTCAAGGCCCGGAGAACAACTCAGAAGGCATCACTGCCCAGAGTCACCCCTGCAGGAACAGTCACCTACCACTCTCCAAGAGAGATTTCTTTGCCTTTGGTGAGCTCAAAGCCTCCTCTCTTCATCATGGCTTTCTGAAAGGCATACTGGCAACGAAACACAGGCAAGCGTCAGCGCAGAGCGACGGGCTGGGCTTGGGAACACGTGGGTGACAGCCAGGCCAGAGGCAAGGGAAAAAGAGGGGCTTTAAAGTCGGTGACAGGGAAAAAACAACAGCGAAGGGACCCCAACTGTCCACCCGCTCTGTGCTGGGCTTGTGTTCTGGCAAGCGGGCCCTGCCTTGCCGCTCCTAGGTCCTGGGGGCTGGGGGAACACAAGAGTGACTCTGCTGCAGTCCCGGCAGCTTTGTCATGGCAGATCTTGTCCTTTCCAACTCCAAACGCGCGGCTCACGCTACACGCGTGACCAAATACCAACACGTCCTCTGTGAACAAAGCAGGGTGACGCTCGGGTGGAGAGCAAGAGACTGTTAGAGACAGCGAAACCAGAGCGAAAACACCTCCGCAGAGCCGGACGCAGCCAACCCCATGTGCCAGGGAGAACAAGCCTGCTTCTGCCCCAAAGGGTCTCCCCCACCTCAGCCTGTGTCTTCCAGAAATCTGCCTCCTTGGAGCTGTTCACCTCACAGTTGATGACCAGCACGTCTGGCAGGCAGTTGGATGTTCCGGGTCTGGACCTGCAGAGAGAGCAGGAGATGGAAGCTGGGCAGCACCAAGAGCCCTGCAGAGGCTCAAAACCCGACTTGGCGCTCCAGCGCTTGCACAGCCCAGGAAATACCCCGACGCTCTGCCCGCTCGCCGACCGAATCTCCAGCATCCACCCAGGAGCTTCCCCCACTGACTAATGGAGAAACTGCTCGGCTGGCAGCACGGGGCGCTCACGCCCTTCTCCCCCAGCCCCCCGTGCCCCGTGGGGTGTGACATGCTGCCAGCCCGCTCCCAGCCTCACCGTGGGCTGGTACTTCTCACAGTTCTCGCACCAGGCTTGCGTGTTCTGCTCCAAGCAGATGCTGCGTTTTAAAATTTGGGCAAACTCATAATCTTTGACCGGCTTTTCTGAAAGGAGAAAGGAGAATAACGTCACCTTCCAAACACACAAATCTTTACCAGTTTAGCTCAGCCAAACCTCTGGGGTTTTCCTCACAACCACCAGCGAGAAGGTCAACCCCCAAATGTGCCTTTCTGTAGCCAAAAAGCTCGGCCAGTTGGAAACCCACCACAAGATCTCGGCTGCGAGGTCTGCCACAGCCCGGGACAGCCCACTGCAGGAGGCTTGCGGCAGGTGTCTCTCACCTGGAGAACTCATGGCTCGTCCCTATGGATACCAAACCCCGGCCGGCCACGGAAAAACTCAGCCAGGCCCTGCCCATTACCGGTGCTCTCGGGGTAGGAGAGGGTGAAGAGCAGCGTGGAGGACACCCGGACCGTTTCCTTGCCGCAGCGACACATGCTGCAGTTCTCCACCTCGCAGCTGAAGAGCTGCCCGATGACCGAGTCCCCTGAGGACCCAAAGCTGCTGCAGGAAGAGAGCAGGGGGGTTAGCAGGGTCCAGGCAAGCCCCGCGGAGTGCTGGGCAGAGCACCGGGGGGACGCATATCTCAGGCCGCACAAGGGCCGCTCAGGGCCAGCACGCAAATTCCAGCTTTTGGGGAACCAAATATTGGGCTTCAGAGCCCAAACCTGCCCGGCAGGGGGCTACGCTCAGGAGGGACAGGGGTTCAAACCCTGCCGCAGGGCTAGCCTGGAGCTCCACCCAGTCCTGTGTAGCCCTCGAGGCAGA
>NW_009710370.1:12003-13562 GCF_000703405.1 Apaloderma vittatum | reverse complement strand
GGCACTTGGCTTTGTTAAACCTCATGCAATCATGAGTCAGTGCCAGTTGTCTCTCTCTCTCTTAAGTGTCTGTCTAGAGCTTTGAAAGTGCTTGTTGAACTCCCACATTACAGAAAGCGGAGAAAGCTTTAATAGCAAAACCTTTTTATGTTGCCTCACATTTTGCCATACTCCCATGAATGAGCATGCTCTGGGAGAAAGTGCTATCACAGGGATTTGAATTTAGAGAAAAATAGCAAGAATACATCTGAGAGGTGAGGAGGATAGTTCCATTATTGAAGCGTTTCAGTTAACCTCACCCAGCGCTGGTCTTTGGGCAGGTTTTGAAGCTCCTGTGTGACAGTGCTGGATGGCTGCACAGCTCTGCAGGTCTCAGACTGATAGCAGATTATTGCTGGTGCCTGCTCATCCTTCTGGAACATGTAAGTTGTCCTGCCTAAGCACATCAGAAAATCAAATCTGAAACACACACAGAACTGATCACCAAGCTGTTCAGCCTTTCTGCATCTAAAGTTGCTCCAAAATCACAGGCAGGAGTGGTGCCAGCCTCGCTTGTGCCTCCCTGCTCACAGCAGGACAGAGCTGGCTGAGATGCATGAAGAGCTGCATGACTGAGTCCCATTTTTTTTTTTGCCCCACTGGCAATGATGACAAAAGCAAGTGAGCTTCTAAGTGAGAAGAGAAGCTATGAGACTTGTCCTGGACAGTGAGGTCAGTCACTTCTGTGACAAGTGTGAGGCTTAACCAAGAAGCCAGTGAAGCACTCGTAGACACTGCAGGATGAGGAAGTCCAAATGGGAACTCAGTGCACTGGGAAAGCCTGTCTGGAGCTTTGCTACCACCAGACAGTTGCTCTGCAGCTTAAATGAGCTGAGTCAGTTACAACATCCTGACCAAAATCAAGCAGGCAAATCATAATCATCTATGAAATACATCTTCCGTTCAACAGAGAAGCAAGTTTCATGCCTGGGTCACGAAATCAGGGCTAACATGATGTTATTTTGTTCAACACAAATGATTTTTACTAAGTTATTTGATAACTAAAGTTTTATCTCTATGTTTATGTAAGTATGTATGTTTACATAAATATATTTTATATAATATGAAATTGTTGCACTGAGCCAATTACTGTTTTCTATTCTCCTCTAAACGAATGGGAAATAAGAACTCTTTTCATGTAAAGCAGAAGAGTCAAACAGAAACATCTGTCAGCTGATGATCAGGGACTCATCAAATATGAAATTCAAAGTAAACAAAAAATTAGGTATTGACGTGAAAACTGAGAGGCAATGCAAGCCACTGATTATACTGTAGGAACCAGGTCCCTTGTATAATGGCACTGCTTGCTGAAACACAATGAAAATTAAATTAAAAGTTTTAAAGGTTATCATGGAGTTTTGGGCCAATTTGTCCCAATTTGCTCATTTTCTCTTGGCTGTGATGTGGCTTCTAATTCATTTTCAGCACTATCTGCAGAGATGTTTATATCTCAGGAAACATTCACCACTTCAGTGGCTAAGGAGGAACCTGGTGTCTGTTTTGATGGTGTATTAGGTTCA
>NW_009710370.1:8710-11991 GCF_000703405.1 Apaloderma vittatum | reverse complement strand
ATTTTTATGAATTTGTCTACCAGTGAAAGAGCTTTTATTTTACCATTTGTTATTAATTTTCCTTATCTAACTCAACACACGCAGCTAACACTGTGCTATCCATTGCAGAGACAGTCTCGCACTTTTGGAAGCAGGAACACTCCAGCCCATCCAGCCGGAGAAGGAAAAGCAGGGTCTGACTATGCATAATGTATTCCTTACATGTTGTAAGCAGTTGTGTGATGCGTATTCAGACGTATAGATATCTCTCCATGGCTTAGAGCATGTTAGTATTAATCAAAACTCAAGAAACAGGGATGACTACTACCAGCAGCTCTGCATTCCCAACCACTGTTCGTTACACAGCAGTAGTGAGGTGCGTAACTGGAGAATACTGGTGCTATTGCAATGGCCCTGGTAAATAACAGTAACATGGAAATTCTAAATAGTCCCAAAAGGGAGCTGATGGTTTTGGAGAACTCTTTTCCAAGTATTGCTAACAAACAGCTATCCTGTGCCTTATGTAAAGTGAGAAAGGATCTCCAAGGATTTGTGTGAAAGGATACCACACAACAACACCAGGTTTTGAAAGAATGGAAAGGAGTGAAGACACTTCAGCTGTGAAACAGTGAGCACCTCAAGCCAGGGCAACATCTCCCAGTGAATGTGCGCCACGCATTTGCCTACCTCATTCCTTGAAATTTCTGATTCTACATTCATTCCAGTTCTTTGCACTGCCAGAGTCTAACTCTAGCCAATGCATTTTACCTAAAGTTATCCATCATAAACGTAGATCTATGGGTGATCAGAACTATTCCTTATCACAGTCCACTGAGGCAGAGACTATGAGAAAAGAGCAAGTCCAAAGGCTTGGCAGAATGTGTCATGTTCTTACCAAACAAGCACTGGTGGCAATAGGTCCCAGGTTCCACACCTTTTCGTTTCACAAGCCTGACAGACACACCACTGCTCTTTTCCACACCGCGCTGTGTGCAGGCGCAGGAGGCATTCAGCTGCTCAAACCTTACCTCAGCTCCTGTGACTTCTGGAAGGTGGAACAGAAACAATCCAGAAACAAGCAACACTCAGAGAGGATCTGGTTCCACGAATTAGAGAACCACTCTACGATTCTGTGATCTGCTGGACAACAGCTGGACCACCCCAGTTTACACAATATGCACCAACACTTTCCTCAGATGAAGCAACACCACCTCCCTAATATCCCCTCTTTCAGTATCTGTATATTGAATTGTATCACCGTAGAGGAATCTTGTAACTTTGCTAGTAAAATGGATTGTTTAGCTTTGGGTCTAACTGCAAGGTAGAAAGATTGCCCACTGCTGACCAGATTTGACGATGCTCTCAGAGGAGCAGGCATGCTGTACTTGGTACCGCGGCCCCTCTGGTGCAGCAATCCAAAACTCGACTCTGGAGACTGAACTGCATTTAATCAAACTGCATAAAACCACACCTGGAGATAGGCTGAGCCTGGTTAGATGCATTGGAACTGTGCTACATTAGAAATATTACTTTTTGTGCATCTTTGCAGCAAAGAATTTTCACTTTTTCTACCTGATTATACAATTCAACATATTTTATAAATGAACCAATCATTTGATTTAACCACTAACAGAAATTTGTTGCCTGTGGAACAAAAAATGCAATTAAATTGCATTTATTTCTGGCAAGATATTGAAATGTTACAGCATTTCAATGAAAGACTGAGGCAGATATATTAGAATCATAGAATCATAGAATGGCATAGGCTGGAAGGGACCTTAGAGATCATCTAGTCCAACCTCCCTTTTTTGGGTAGGGACGCCACCTCTCAACTAGACCTGGCAACACATGGGGACCGAGAGGGAATCGAACCTGCAACCTTGATGTTGATCCTTGTTGCCAGCACCGTGCTCAAACCACTGAGCTAAAAGACCACCAAAAATAGTCACTTAATAGGACAGTAAATCTACAAATATGTTTTCCTCTTCAGTATTTTTCCATATTTGGAAGACTTTCAGCAAGAAATTTCACTAAGAAATGTCTCCTAATCATTCCTAATTCACACTGCAGTGATAGTGGCGCTCTTACAGGGCCAGTCCTCCTGACATTGTTTGCATAGCGCATCATCCTACCATGAAAACAGCCACTGTTTCCTTCAAAAATACGGGCAAACACAACTTTTGCAGTGCACAGTCAATCAGCACAGTCTCATTATGGAAAGAGGCAGGAACTCAAAGAGAAAACATGAAGTTTAACTGCTGGTACCTGAAAAGGAAGGTTCTCCAAGCATGATCTGATGTCTGTGCTGGACGTCCCTGATCTTTGTGAGGAGGTTAGTCCTCACCTTTTTTGTCAAAGACACCCTTCCTTTTCCCATTAATAGACATGCCTGAGCATACAACTGCCTTCTGACAAGCTTCTTTCAAAGCGCCCAGATTTGCATACATCACCACAGTGTGTTTCCAAAAACGAGATTGTTTGGCAGAAGGGAGCTCTGGTGCCGCAGAAGTGCCGGCAGGTCTGGCAGGGGCACATGCAGGGTTGGGGGGTGAGTGTCCAGCCCTGGCCGCCACCAGGGCAAGGCCTAGAAAAATGCTCGTGGCTGAAACTGCACCACAGCCCAAGATGAAAAATGCTTGATCCCTGTAGAAATGTTCCTGTTCTGCAAATAGATCCTTACAGGTATATTCCACAACAACGAAAGCAATCCCTCTGACATGAGTAACCGCTGGGATTCACTCCTTGTTAACTACAACTCCCTGAAACAAAACTGAACTTAAATTCACTAGAAGTTCCTCCTGTTGAATCAGAACCCACTGGTCTGAACCTGCAAAAGCTTGGCAAACACTTACATCAATGACACCCATAGTCTCTCCAAGGTAGAGACACCTACTCGAAGTTCCATACGTGAACAAAGGATACAGTTTTGTGCATAAACTAGGCATATTTTATCTTCTAGTTGATGAGAGCCTTGCGAAATTTACCTCCGAGTTCACACCTCTGACTTACCTCTAAGAAAAGAGTCTGGTTCTTTCTGCATGCTTTTAGCAACAAACTGAATGTGGAGTAAGGACACCATGAGCAACTATTTCTCTCATGATCTACTTACGATAGTGAACAAATTAAGTTTAGGCATTACTTTCACGTGGCAGCAACTGCAAATTTGAGGATGAGGCATACACACACACACACACACAACGACTCCTTGTCAAGCCCACCAGGCGGCAGGACCAAGGCATGGGGTGACAGCGCAGGGCTCTTGCCTGCCCTCATGTCCTTCCCACTCTTTGCAGCTTCAGCCG
>NW_009710370.1:267-8679 GCF_000703405.1 Apaloderma vittatum | reverse complement strand
GACTCTCAGGAAATTGAAGTCTCATATCCAACCCTAAAATACAGCCTCAGACCTGTCAGAAAAATATTCTTCTCCTACTGCATGAAGTAGTTACAGACTTCTAAAAGTATTTTTGATAGGATTATAGAAGGGGGACCAAATCATGTGAAACAAAACGTTTTGCTTGCCTGGTTTTATCTGATTATTTTTTTAATATGGCATGGTATGCATACTGTTGCAATCAACAGCTCTCACAAGCCAATTAAAGCCACACAAATGTCTGTCTGCTTGTTCTTCAATCCTATGCATCTGTATTTTTAAGTGAAATGGTACTGAACAGTGCTGGCACTTCATAGTTATAGCGAACTGCTCTCTCACACCTACAGCTTCAAGAATATTCTCATAGACTAAACTTTGTAACGCAAAACTAATATAACTTCTTTTCCGAGTCTTCCACTTTGTGTAATAGTTTTCAGAAGTAAAAACATAACTACATGTACCATTGCACTCTACAAAGGGAAATAAAGACTCTGGGTGCAAGGGAGTGAAAACAAAGCCTGTTATATTTGAAAAGGAAGCATATATAGCAGAAGTTGCTTTTAACCTTCACTGTTTATTTAAAAACAAAACAAAACACCCTCCAACACTTTTCTCCAAACAACAATGTCAGTTTTAATTGTAACTGCCTTATTTATGAGTATTCCAATAGTAGGACATGATTTACAGGAAAATACCAACTCCATGTTTGCTTTTGCTAGCACCTCAGGACCACCTGCTTGAACACAAATGCTAGTGAATATTGATGCATCTCTTGTTACTAGGACTCATTGCACTTTGTACTACCAGTTTTATAGCAAGTTTGCTAGCAGTTAGCTTTAAAAAAAATCTTACTTGTTGAAGACATGTTGTTTTATTTTGGGGGGATTGTTGTTTCGGGGTTTTTTTTCAACCTGAATTCATTCCTTGCATACCTTCGCCGGTTTCCTGTCTCGCTCCAGATGCAAATCAACATCCAGGTTTGATGTATTTACTAGGATCTGATTATGCAACACACTGATCATTCTCAGGTCCAGAAAAGCAATTAATGCACATTTGCTATTTCACCTTTCTCATTTATATGCTATAAATGCATCCAATCAAAATTAACTATTCAGGCTGTGAGACTGATGGTGGTTTTGTATCACCATTTTTCCCTGAGTTTTAGTTGATGAACTCTGAGCACTCTGCTGTGCTTATTCTTGCCCGCACAAGATAATTTGCTTCAGTGAGGATGTTGTTATATTCAGAGTTACAAGCTGTTTCTATTCAGACTTCCCAGGAACGTTCTGCATGCCTGCATTAAGCTTTTATAGAGCACGTATGTGTCTGCAAGACTGTGAAATTTTAAATTCACTATATGCAAGAAAACAGTTAAATTAACTCATATAAGGCTTACAGACTATGTATAAGTCAATACTTCCTTATTTCAGACGTAACCTAAATAGGAATGCTCTTAGGATTGAACAAGGAAAATAGTCTCATGACAACAAGAACAAATTAATACATTCCAATAGTGAGAAGACATTTAAACTTTTCCCAAGTTAGAGAAACAAAAAGCCTCATTAATAATAACAACGTTAGAATTTGTTCTGTTACAAGGCTCTCAGAATTACATAGATGGTATATTTAGCAGAGGTCTGCTGCTAATTCCAAACTGCAGAATGCATTCTTTCTTGTTCAACTTTGGGGAATTCATTTTGCTTCCTTAGATTAGCTGCAGATGAAAAATGTTCTGCAAGTCTACTGAACATCACTACAGCATTAATAACTGAAATTCAGCATCAACAGAAACAGCCAAGCTTTTTGCTCCACGGCAATGGCTGAATCTACCTTTAACCAAAACAACCCCTGTATTGCCCAGGCAGCTGGGGAAAAGACTTGATGACAGATTACTGACACTGGGACCTGTGTGTGCTGTATCATTGTGCTGGCAGAATTTGTCAGTTCATTGCTTAAACACCCTACCCAACCTCTGCTGAAACTGATGGAATTTAACAGAATAAGAACTGAGGCATTACTGAAAGTTAATTGCAAATGCGGCCTTCAAGAGCTGACCCCAACTTGATCCTGCATGACTTAATATGTGGTTCTGCTCTCAACAGTAACATGGGATATTATTAAAAGTATTCAAGAGTCTACATAAAGCATCTCTACCCCTTCTGCCCACTTTGGAAAAAAACCAGTCTGAAATGCAAAAGATCAGTAGCTTTCCTATTTCTCCTGTGCTGTCAGTAACCGCCCAGCTGCAGTCTCTCTCTCAGAGAGCTGCACTTCACTGTCTTTGCTGTTTCCCCAGCTAGGGCTGACACGAACATAAGTTCCACTTCTGCAAACTGAATACACTTGTGGATGCTGCCATCATGCACAGGGGTATTTCTAGAGCCCCTCCTTTTGCGAGGCACCACAAGTCCTTATCCAAACGTCCAGTGATTCTCTCCTGCGTGCTCTAGCCCAGCACCACACCTCCACGCGGGCTCGTGGGCAGTAGGCACAAAGGCACAGGCTGCCAGGAGCACACACACGTGCTCTCGGAATGGCCAGGGCAAGGCTGAGATCAAGCGCAAAGTAAGCTCCTCAACACACGGAAAACACTCACCACATTTTGCAGCTTGATAAGTCACTAGCAAGCAGATCTCACTAGTGAGAGCACAGGCACAGTTCTGTGACTTCTAGTCTGACAGCAGCCCGGGCAGACTGGCAGACTTTGTAGTGGCAGGTGCTTTTCTCCTACAACGTGCTGGATACGCATACATGTGGTGAGACATTTCATTTTCCGCATTAACTGCACTAACAGGCATGTACTAAGCAGGAGAGCTAACCAACCCCTTCTACTTGATACTGTTCTGTGGATAAATGTATTTCAATAGAAATACCATCTTTATGGAAATTTTTCTTCTTCAAAATGCATGGATTTTTATTTTTTTTTGCATTTAGAGAAGTCTAACTTCTAATTACCTTTCCTATTGAAGTAGTAATTTTCTGGACGTTTGTGTTTGGGGAAAAAAAAATATCCACAATCTTTTCTGCCTTTGAGAAGGTCCTTTTGAACCCTCCTTTCCATATCTTTTTCTAACTACTGTTTCTAATCTTTTAACCCCTGTTTCTAGTGACATATTGTTAGTCATTTTGTTCCTTCCAAACCTGAGTTCCTGAGGAGTTTTTCTTTATCGACAACAACTAAAGAGTCCTTACGTTCTGCGTAAGTGGTTACAGGATGCATTTAATATTTGCAATTCGGTTTATCTGAGCTTAAATGAATGTAAAACTATTGGGAATTATTTTAATCAGTATAAATAAACTAAAACTTTCATATTTGCAGAACACAAAACAAGTGGTAGTGGGGAGGAGAAATGACCCCAGAAAACCCAAATACATAGTGTGGAATAAGGGGAAGCAACAGTACAGAAGAAAGGATTACTGTCATCATTCATTTGGCAAATTGGATGTCAAATAAGCAAAAATTAAAGCCAGCAAGGAAAAAAAAAAAAAAAAAGACGACGTTTCGGTCATTTAACAAGAGAGCAGACAGAAAGCGCACATCAGATTGTGTCAAAGTGTAGTTAAGCTTTGTGATTTTGCATACAGAGTGTGCATGTGGAAAAAAGAAGTTATGCTTCGTGCCAACACGATATCGCAGGACCAAGCGTTTGCTAACAGCACATATGGAAAAATCTGCTAGGAGTAAAACTGCCTTAACATTTAATTCATTCAATAAATACTTGCTATGGAACATAGAGCGTTTCCTCCTAAAAGCTTTTCTGGAGGTGAGAAATAAGATTAAAAGATACGGAACCCTTATACTGCTGAATCTTTACCTTCATATTTCCTACTGTCAGCATCCATTCTCTGGAGTTTTGTGAAAGGGTTTCAATCTCTCATTTTGTGCAGGTATCAATATCTGCCACTATATCAACAAAATCTGCTTGTGAAAAACAGAGGTTTTATTTTTAGGAAGCATGGAAGAATGTCCCTGGTTATTGTCTTCCTGTTATAAGGACTTAAATCTCGATACCCTGCCTTGCTTTTGTGATTATATTCTCTCCACATTTCCCATGTGGTTTTTACAAGTAAGTGTATCTGTGCCTTGTAGTTTTAGTTTATTTCTGTATTTAACCCCATAAATGAGACTAATGTGATTTCCAACTAGACTGAGACAAGACTAAAAACTAAAGCATCAAGATCTCAAACCTAAAACCAAAAAACTAAAGCCATTGAACTTTAGCAAACCTTCTGCCAAGGGAGTCCTCACCTGTAAGTTCCATCCCAGGCCCCTGAGGCCAAATGCACAACTTTTTAGATAGCACAGAGATCCTCAAAATACTCTTATTCATTTTCTTCTCAGCCTTTCAGAGTTTAAAGTTCTCTACAGACCAGAATTTCAGAAGACGACTCAAGAGACTGGACAGGTGACTGCCCTCCAGTCATGGTATCCCCAGTCAGAGGAGCTCTGCTTCCACAGGACTCTCAAGTGAGCTACAACCTTCCTTCTACCTGTGCTGCTCATGTTTCACAGCATACACAAGGTCCTCTCCAAAATAATTCAGTCTCTCACTAGTGCAGCAAAAACTAACTTTCCAGCCAGATTTCAGGAACGTAAACCATGTATTTCTTATTGATGACCTCAGTGTAAGAAAACAACATATTGTATGGATCAGACTTTAGGGAAGGAAAGTCTCTGCAACTTAATCTCATCTCACTGCTTCAAGACACTTAAGTATCTATAATGATAACTTGGAGCACACAAACCAAAAGGATGACTTATACAAGACATTCTTGTATTTTTCTGGAATTACTATATTAGAAGAGCTTAGATCTGTTAAATAACTACATATCTATTTTTGTCCCTAATGCAGAGTTCACACCATGACTTGTAAAGGTAGAGCTCGGTTTAAATATGGAACTTCTTAATTCCTTTTTTCTTTAATATGGGATAATTCCTCAATATGAGTCATTTCAGTGTATTTTTAAAACTACTTTATCCGATACAACTTTTTATGTTCCATTAGTACTACCAATACTACTGTTATGGATAAAACAGTAGAGCTCGTTCACTTCTGGCCTCCAGTGCAAAAGAAACTGTAGCATTCCTTTGTCGAGCCAATCAGCACACACAAATTAAAGTACTCTTTGGGTTAGTCTAGCTGGTTCATTGAAGAATACATTGTCTATAGAGCTATTCCTGAATGCACTCCTGGGCCACTGAAACAACCAAACTAGAAAACCCCAGCGCTGCTGGCGTCACGGGACTATGTCAGCTGCCCGGGCAGTCCTACGGGGAACCCAACTCTTACTTCTTGAACACTCTTTGACCGATGACTTGTTCTTAAACACCTGAGAGTTGCTGTGCTTTAGAAGAAAGCCTAAATGCACAAAATCGCTGCAGCATTTTCCACTACGGAATTAGACTCATGTTTTAGAAAGCCAATGTGGATGAGAACTCATTCAATGGTTTATTTCCTCTTGAGTGCTACAGCAACCTTCCTCATAAGTTCAGAAAAAAAGTCTGGAGTTTTTCTTCTGGTGAGAGCACACTTGGTTATTAGTCTAACAAAATTAGAATTGCTACATAGCTTCTGACATGGAGGTTTCACTCTGTACAAACAGAACACAACGGCTCTAGGCTGTGCTTGTATGAGCAGAGCTGAGGCACTGCCCTGCCAGAAGGGGCAAGTTTGCCGAGCAGTGCTGGGGGCTGCAGGGCCTGAGGGCCCACCCACCTCCCAGCAGGGAAACCCCCATCCTGCACAGAGCCCTTCATCCTCAAACTGCGCCTGGCAGCCCTCACGTGCTAGAGAGCAGGATGGGGAAACCAAATGACTGGAGAGGAGCCAAAGAAGGAAAAACAGTAAAGCAGAATGAGGATGGAGAGGGAGAGATGGCGGTGTAGGAAGAGATGGGAGAGAGAAGGTGAACCTGGCAAGACTGAGAAAGTAAGGCACATCAGGAGTGTCCATGTAGGGAGTTTTTTACTTCTCTTGTTTCTCACTTGATCACATTCTAGTTAGGTGCTGTGAGTACATGAATGCTGCAGCCTGGAGGCGTTCCTGTGTGGCTGCCCTGGGTGACCCTGCTCTGGCAAGGGGGTTGGACTAGACGATCTCTAGAGGTCCCCTCCAATCCTAACCATTCTATGATTCTACATTAGCCCACACTTTTCTGGATAGAGACCAGGAGCAGCAAATGTAGGCAGCTAAAACTGCAGCACAACCAGGCACAGCAACTGCTGCCACACTAGTAACACATCATTTAAGATAATAGCATTGCGTTTAGAACTACAGTAAGAAGAAGGAAACAGTATTAGTGACATGAGAGAAGGATGACCTTGTTCCCAGGATATCTGCCTACAGCAACGTATCTACTTTTTAAAAATTATTTTAATTCATTTCAGTGGTACAGGTGTTATAGATGCTGATAGGATTTGTAATAGGAAGAAAAATGCAGACCATTACAGACACTACCCTTTTGTATTTTTCTTTAAAATGAAGCGAAATAGTATTACAGTGCCCTCAGGTGGTGTAAATTCAATTCTGTCCTATAATATAAAGACAGCTCTGTAAATAATCCTAATTTTCAGCAGTCTGAATTAATAGGAAAGAAAGTTATACAGGAAGGCAAAGCATAGCATAAGCAGTTTTGTTTCCAAGGAAGGCTCAGTTTTCTTGAGTATTTTGAAAACTCATGATTTTAAAAAAGCATTCTTTGTTCATTTTTAAAAATCAGTGCAAGAAATCTAACAAATCTCCCTATGAAAACTTAAATCACATCATCAGTGATTATAGGAACAATGATGGATAAAAAAAAGAGATCTAGAAAACATAAAACAAGAAGGGTGAAGAGATGATGAATTCTGTAAGAGCTTTTCAGAACAAAACCTGAGATATGTTTAAAAAAGAAAAACAGTAAATAATTTTTAAAATATCCTTACATTCATAAATAAATGTGATAAATTTGTCGTATAACCTGAAACTTTCTGAATTCATACTGTTACTTTTAACGAGTCTTCCAAAGGTGGTCACTGCCAAAAATATATTCCTGATGTTCCATCTTTGGCAACTAATTACATTTCCACTCTTACAGAAGAAATTTAGCCTGAAGAAATCAGTTCCATTGAAGACTTAAGACATCTTTAATGTGTGTAAGTACAGCAAAATTTTCATGTAACTAAGAGTAGCCAGACAAAATGAATTCAGTTTAGCTGCACTCTTTCTCCACATTCAGGGTAACTCCGGTGCTGTGTATCACATAACTAAATGGTTGCTGTATGCCCAGCATTTATCAGTGTTTTACATGTTCTTTAAACAAATTTAAAAATCAGTGTATCACCAGGAGAATCCTCTAATCGATCACAACTAAAAGGGTTGTCAAAGATTCTGTAAGATAATCATCACTGTTATTCTACTGAGATACTCTTAAAGGATTGGCCTGTCACCTTACAAACACCACTTACGTCACAGAATATGCGCACTGAGGATGATGGGAAACATGTCACTGAATACAGTTTCAGCAAAGAACACCACTGCAGCTTTGTCCTATTCCATCCACTCCTGTCCTATTGTCTCTTCTAGAGAGACAGCTCTGTAAATAACCATTCAGGTTGGGAAAGACCATTAAGATCATCCTGCTGTGTGACTCATCCCACCATGTTTCCCTAACGGCAACTGTGTCACAGTTTTCCTGCTGCCCAGTGGCTTCCAGCTGCTCCTGTTTGTTGCCCACCCTGCATGCACGGGTGCCCAGGCACTTCAGGTGGGGTACTGGGCCCACCATCTTCTTGTGGGGAGAAGACCTAACTCCTACAGGACCATTCTCAGGTGCTTCTGTGGTTTCTGGCACATTAATGTCACATCTTTGTGGCCACATGGATCTCCTGCCCCTGCTGAGACTGCAGACTGGAGGGCATCACGAGCACACCATCCCCTGATCAGCGGCATGCTGCCCGCAGGCCTATCTCCGGCAAGCTTAGCTTTACCCCTCTACCCCTACAAATGCAGTTTGAAGCTCCTTCAACGAGCCCCACAAACTCTCACAAGCAGATCCTTTTCCCCCTTTGCGACAGGCATACTCCTTCTCTCACGAGCAGCTCTGGTGTCATGTAAATCAACCCACAATCAAAAAAACCCACAAAATCCTGTTGGTGGCACCAGGCTTGGAGGCAGGTACAGATTTGCTGGCTCTTTCTCTTACTTACCTTGTCTTCTCGTGTAACTGGAGGAGAACACTGCTTGTGCTCCCGGTCCCTTAATCCAGTCTCCCAAGGCCCTGAAGTCTCTCTCGACAGCCCTCACGCTTCTGGTTGCAATTTTATCACTGCCCACCTGCAAAATCAACAAAGGATAGTAATCTGAGGGCTGTACCAGGTGAGAGAGCTCTCACATCTTTGAGCCGGGCCGCAGG